>NW_027671284.1:0-51085 GCF_964165515.1 Mesoplodon bidens
TTGAAAGTTCCCTCCATCGGTCCTTGAATGACATGGAGAGACACCCTCTCTGACGGGCCTCTCGTCACGGTAGGCACGGCTCTGGGAAGGAAATGAGTGCTCTCTCGTAAAACACGGTGCGTCCAGGGCCTGCTTGGGAGCTCAGGCCGCTCTGCTCTAGACCTACCCGGAGACCGAACGTCAGCCCCTGCCTCGAGGAAAGTCGCTCTATTGCCCAGCTGAAGCGGAGGCATGCAGCACTTTCCAAGAGGCCCTGGTTGCGCTTCTGCTTTCTCTTCTTGCTAGTGCGCCGTTCTAGAGCCCAGGACACCCAGGGCCCTGGCGTTTGCACCCGAGGCCCTGCCAGACCACTGAATACCGGCAGGCTCCCCTGGGCCTGCTCAGCGGCATCCGGGCCCGGCAGCCCTTCCCAGTCACTCCGTGTATGCCGAGTGTAGGGCCACGCACTGCACACCTCCTTGGCGAGAGCTAGATTTCCTCGGCACGGCAACAGCTCCAGGGAAACTCTTCTCTCACGGGGCCACTCGTCAAGGAACCCTGCCTCATTGCCCTTGTCTGAGCTGCACTTAGGGAAACCATCTGCTTCGCAGGCCTTCCAGGAACCCTTAGCCGAGGGCATCATACCTGCAGGAGAAAGTCGGCTTGCGGTTTCCAATGCCACGGAAGTACAGTGCTTCCTCTTACCCTGCAGGCCTTTGGTAGAGGCTAAGGCCCGATAGAGCCTACCTAGAGGGTTCCTTGGATGAGGGAGTTGGCTACATGCAGGGCACCCTGTGAAGAAAGGAGGACTCAGGGCAGGAGCGAGGGCGTAGCTAGGGTCCTTGTGCCCTTAGAAGAAATCCCAAGGGAGTGGTCTACGTGTGCACTGGAAGTGGGGGGCCGGGGGGCAGAAACCTTGCATTCCCATTTTGAAAGCTCCATTCACGCTGCCTTGGCGCTCCCTCCCTGTATAACCCCGTTTCTGAGGGGCCTCTAGGCGCGGGGAGGCAGGGCTCGGGGAAGAGAAGGAATCTTTCTCTCAGTTCTCAGGGGCCTCCGGCGCCGTGCTGGGAGCTCATCCTGTCAGGCTGTAGGAAGGACTACAGGGAACGTCCACGAGAGGGCATGCCTCGAGGAAGCCTTTGAGTCGCCCTGCCTGGAACGGAGCACACAGCAGCAAGCTCTTGAGGTCTTAGTCACTCTAGTGCTTTATTTGAACGGTGCTGCCCGTCTCAGGACTCCTAGGCGCTTTGGGTGTGCACCCTTTTCCTTGCTAAAACCCCCTGCCCCTGTGAGCATGCTGTGCCACACCCAGGCCTCTAGGGCTTTCAGGGAGGGGACTACTGTGTCTGCCGAAGGAAGGACTACAACCAGCGCTTTTAAAGGGGACGGCTACGATTCCTCGGCACTCCAACAGCATCAGGAGCGCGTTTCTAGCCGCTCCACAGTGCCCTGGAAGTTTCGCCATTGACCTTCTCTCAGCGGCACTGAGGAAATAGCCCGCTTAGAACGAACGCCTTCTGGCACCTCGGTTGGAAAGCCGCTCTACTCACGGAGAGAGTCAGCTTGCAGTGCAGCGGCAACTAAAGCAGAGTTCTTCAGGCAACACATCGGTCGTTTGGAAGAGGCAGACGCTTACATGCCTAAAGGGAGCCTGCCTTGGTTGTGGCCGTTTGCTCCGCTCCGAACACCCTGCGTAAACACGCTGATCCAGGGAAGGGCCCTTTGTGTACCTTGTGTTGCTCGTGCCTTGGTGAAGCCCCAGGTGACGTTTGCCGCCTGCCGGGCTGGAAGTGCGGGCCTGAAGGCACAGTTTGAAAGTTCCCTCCATCGGTCCTTGAATGACATGGAGAGACACCCTCTCTGACGGGCCTCTCGTCACGGTAGGCACGGCTCTGGGAAGGAAATGAGTGCTCTCTCGTAAAACACGGTGCGTCCAGGGCCTGCTTGGGAGCTCAGGCCGCTCTGCTCTAGACCTACCCGGAGACCGAACGTCAGCCCCTGCCTCGAGGAAAGTCGCTCTATTGCCCAGCTGAAGCGGAGGCATGCAGCACTTTCCAAGAGGCCCTGGTTGCGCTTCTGCTTTCTCTTCTTGCTAGTGCGCCGTTCTAGAGCCCAGGACACCCAGGGCCCTGGCGTTTGCACCCGAGGCCCTGCCAGACCACTGAATACCGGCAGGCTCCCCTGGCCTGCTCAGCGGCATCCGGGCCCGGCAGCCCTTCCCAGTCACTCCGTGTATGCCGAGTGTAGGGCCACGCACTGCACACCTCCTTGGCGAGAGCTAGATTTCCTCGGCACGGCAACAGCTCCAGGGAAACTCTTCTCTCACGGGCCACTCGTCAAGGAACCCTGCCTCATTGCCCTTGTCTGAGCTGCACTTAGGGAAACCATCTGCTTCGCAGGCCTTCCAGGAACCCTTAGCCGAGGGCATCATACCTGCAGGAGAAAGTCGGCTTGCGTTTCCAATGCCACGGAAGTACAGTGCTTCCTCTTACCCTGCAGGCCTTTGGTAGAGGCTAAGGCCCGATAGAGCCTACCTAGAGGGTTCCTTGGATGAGGGAGTTGGCTACATGCAGGGCACCCTGTGAAGAAAGGAGGACTCAGGGCAGGAGCGAGGGCGTAGCTAGGGTCCTTGTGCCCTTAGAAGAAATCCCAAGGGAGTGGTCTACGTGTGCACTGGAAGTGGGGGGCCGGGGGGCAGAAACCTTGCATTCCCATTTTGAAAGCTCCATTCACGCTGCCTTGGCGCTCCCTCCCTGTATAACCCCGTTTCTGAGGGGCCTCTAGGCGCGGGAGGCAGGGCTCGGGGAAGAGAAGGAATCTTTCTCTCAGTTCTCAGGGGCCTCCGGCGCCGTGCTGGGAGCTCATCCTGTCAGGCTGTAGGAAGGACTACAGGGAACGTCCACGAGAGGGCATGCCTCGAGGAAGCCTTTGAGTCGCCCTGCCTGGAACGGAGCACACAGCAGCAAGCTCTTGGAGGTCTTAGTCACTCTAGTGCTTTATTTGAACGGTGCTGCCCGTCTCAGGACTCCTAGGCGCTTTGGGTGTGCACCCTTTTCCTTGCTAAAACCCCCTGCCCCTGTGAGCATGCTGTGCCACACCCAGGCCTCTAGGGCTTTCAGCGAGGGGACTACTGTGTCTGCCGAAGGAAGGACTACAACCAGCGCTTTTAAAGGGACGGCTACGATTCCTCGCACTCCAACAGCATCAGGAACGCGTTTCTAGCCGCTCCACAGTGCCCTGGAAGTTTTCGCCATTGACCTTCTCTCAGCGGCACTGAGGAAATAGCCCGCTTAGAACGAACGCCTTCTGGCACCTCGGTTGGAAAGCCGCTCTACTCACGGAGAGAGTCAGCTTGCAGTGCAGCGGCAACTAAAGCAGAGTTCTTCAGGCAACACATCGGTCGTTTGGAAGAGGCAGACGCTTACATGCCTAAAGGGAGCCTGCCTTGGTTGTGGCCGTTTGCTCCGCTCCGAACACCCTGCGTAAACACGCTGATCCAGGGAAGGGCCCTTTGTGTACCTTGTGTTGCTCGTGCCTTGGTGAAGCCCCAGGTGACGTTTGCCGCCTGCCGGGCTGGAAGTGCGGGCCTGAAGGCACAGTTTGAAAGTTCCCTCCATCGGTCCTTGAATGACATGGAGAGACACCCTCTCTGACGGGCCTCTCGTCACGGTAGGCACGGCTCTGGGAAGGAAATGAGTGCTCTCTCGTAAAACACGGTGCGTCCAGGGCCTGCTTGGGAGCTCAGGCCGCTCTGCTCTAGACCTACCCGGAGACCGAACGTCAGCCCCTGCCTCGAGGAAAGTCGCTCTATTGCCCAGCTGAAGCGGAGGCATGCAGCACTTTCCAAGAGGCCCTGGTTGCGCTTCTGCTTTCTCTTCTTGCTAGTGCGCCGTTCTAGAGCCCAGGACAGCCAGGGCCCTGGCGTTTGCACCCGAGGCCCTGCCAGACCACTGAATACCGGCAGGCTCCCCTGGCCTGCTCAGCGGCATCCGGGCCCGGCAGCCCTTCCCAGTCACTCCGTGTATGCCGAGTGTAGGGCCACGCACTGCACACCTCCTTGGCGAGAGCTAGATTTCCTCGGCACGGCAACAGCTCCAGGGAAACTCTTCTCTCACGGGCCACTCGTCAAGGAACCCTGCCTCATTGCCCTTGTCTGAGCTGCACTTAGGGAAACCATCTGCTTCGCAGGCCTTCCAGGAACCCTTAGCCGAGGGCATCATACCTGCAGGAGAAAGTCGGCTTGCGTTTCCAATGCCACGGAAGTACAGTGCTTCCTCTTACCCTGCAGGCCTTTGGTAGAGGCTAAGGCCCGATAGAGCCTACCTAGAGGGTTCCTTGGATGAGGGAGTGGCTACATGCAGGGCACCCTGTGAAGAAAGGAGGACTCAGGGCAGGAGCGAGGCGTAGCTAGGGTCCTTGTGCCCTTAGAAGAAATCCCAAGGGAGTGGTCTACGTGTGCACTGGAAGTGGGGGGCCGGGGGGCAGAAACCTTGCATTCCCATTTTGAAAGCTCCATTCACGCTGCCTTGGCGCTCCCTCCCTGTATAACCCCGTTTCTGAGGGGCCTCTAGGCGCGGGAGGCAGGGCTCGGGGAAGAGAAGGAATCTTTCTCTCAGTTCTCAGGGGGCCTCCGGCGCCGTGCTGGGAGCTCATCCTGTCAGGCTGTAGGAAGGACTACAGGGAACGTCCACGAGAGGGCATGCCTCGAGGAAGCCTTTGAGTCGCCCTGCCTGGAACGGAGCACCAGCAGCAAGCTCTTGGAGGTCTTAGTCACTCTAGTGCTTTATTTGAACGGTGCTGCCCGTCTCAGGACTCCTAGGCGCTTTGGGTGTGCACCCTTTTCCTTGCTAAAACCCCCTGCCCCTGTGAGCATGCTGTGCCACACCCAGGCCTCTAGGGCTTTCAGGGAGGGGACTACTGTGTCTGCCGAAGGAAGGACTACAACCAGCGCTTTTAAAGGGGACGGCTACGATTCCTCGGCACTCCAACAGCATCAGGAGCGCGTTTCTAGCCGCTCCACAGTGCCCTGGAAGTTTTCGCCATTGACCTTCTCTCAGCGGCACTGAGGAAATAGCCGCTTAGAACGAACGCCTTCTGGCACCTCGGTTGGAAAGCCGCTCTACTCACGGAGAGAGTCAGCTTGCAGTGCAGCGGCAACTAAAGCAGAGTTCTTCAGGCAACACATCGGTCGTTTGGAAGAGGCAGACGCTTACATGCCTAAAGGGAGCCTGCCTTGGTTGTGGCCGTTTGCTCCGCTCCGAACACCCTGCGTAAACACGCTGATCCAGGGAAGGGCCCTTTGTGTACCTTGTGTTGCTCGTGCCTTGGTGAAGCCCCAGGTGACGTTTGCCGCCTGCCGGGCTGGAAGTGCGGGCCTGAAGGCACAGTTTGAAAGTTCCCTCCATCGGTCCTTGAATGACATGGAGAGACACCTCTCTGACGGGCCTCTCGTCACGGTAGGCACGGCTCTGGGAAGGAAATGAGTGCTCTCTCGTAAAACACGGTGCGTCCAGGGCCTGCTTGGGAGCTCAGGCCGCTCTGCTCTAGACCTACCCGGAGACCGAACGTCAGCCCCTGCCTCGAGGAAAGTCGCTCTATTGCCCAGCTGAAGCGGAGGCATGCAGCACTTTCCAAGAGGCCCTGGTTGCGCTTCTGCTTTCTCTTCTTGCTAGTGCGCCGTTCTAGAGCCCAGGACAGCCAGGGCCCTGGCGTTTGCACCCGAGGCCCTGCCAGACCACTGAATACCGGCAGGCTCCCCTGGCCTGCTCAGCGGCATCCGGGCCCGGCAGCCCTTCCCAGTCACTCCGTGTATGCCGAGTGTAGGGCCACGCACTGCACACCTCCTTGGCGAGAGCTAGATTTCCTCGGCACGGCAACAGCTCCAGGGAAACTCTTCTCTCACGGGCCACTCGTCAAGGAACCCTGCCTCATTGCCCTTGTCTGAGCTGCACTTAGGGAAACCATCTGCTTCGCAGGCCTTCCAGGAACCCTTAGCCGAGGGCATCATACCTGCAGGAGAAAGTCGGCTTGCGTTTCCAATGCCACGGAAGTACAGTGCTTCCTCTTACCCTGCAGGCCTTTGGTAGAGGCTAAGGCCCGATAGAGCCTACCTAGAGGGTTCCTTGGATGAGGGAGTTGGCTACATGCAGGGCACCCTGTGAAGAAAGGAGGACTCAGGGCAGGAGCGAGGGCGTAGCTAGGGTCCTTGTGCCCTTAGAAGAAATCCCAAGGGAGTGGTCTACGTGTGCACTGGAAGTGGGGGGCCGGGGGCAGAACCTTGCATTCCCATTTTGAAAGCTCCATTCACGCTGCCTTGGCGCTCCCTCCCTGTATAACCCCGTTTCTGAGGGGCCTCTAGGCGCGGGAGGCAGGGCTCGGGGAAGAGAAGGAATCTTTCTCTCAGTCTCAGGGGGCCTCCGGCGCCGTGCTGGGAGCTCATCCTGTCAGGCTGTAGGAAGGACTACAGGGAACGTCCACGAGAGGGCATGCCTCGAGGAAGCCTTTGAGTCGCCCTGCCTGGAACGGAGCACACAGCAGCAAGCTCTTGGAGGTCTTAGTCACTCTAGTGCTTTATTTGAACGGTGCTGCCCGTCTCAGGACTCCTAGGCGCTTTGGGTGTGCACCCTTTTCCTTGCTAAAACCCCCTGCCCCTGTGAGCATGCTGTGCCACACCCAGGCCTCTAGGGCTTTCAGGGAGGGGACTACTGTGTCTGCCGAAGGAAGGACTACAACCAGCGCTTTTAAAGGGGACGGCTACGATTCCTCGGCACTCCAACAGCATCAGGAGCGCGTTTCTAGCCGCTCCACAGTGCCCTGGAAGTTTTCGCCATTGACCTTCTCTCAGCGGCACTGAGGAAATAGCCCGCTTAGAACGAACGCCTTCTGGCACCTCGGTTGGAAAGCCGCTCTACTCACGGAGAGAGTCAGCTTGCAGTGCAGCGGCAACTAAAGCAGAGTTCTTCAGGCAACACATCGGTCGTTTGGAAGAGGCAGACGCTTACATGCCTAAAGGGAGCCTGCCTTGGTTGTGGCCGTTTGCTCCGCTCCGAACACCCTGCGTAAACACGCTGATCCAGGGAAGGGCCCTTTGTGTACCTTGTGTTGCTCGTGCCTTGGTGAAGCCCCAGGTGACGTTTGCCGCCTGCCGGGCTGGAAGTGCGGGCCTGAAGGCACAGTTTGAAAGTTCCCTCCATCGGTCCTTGAATGACATGGAGAGACACCCTCTCTGACGGGCCTCTCGTCACGGTAGGCACGGCTCTGGGAAGGAAATGAGTGCTCTCTCGTAAAACACGGTGCGTCCAGGGCCTGCTTGGGAGCTCAGGCCGCTCTGCTCTAGACCTACCCGGAGACCGAACGTCAGCCCCTGCCTCGAGGAAAGTCGCTCTATTGCCCAGCTGAAGCGGAGGCATGCAGCACTTTCCAAGAGGCCTTGGTTGCGCTTCTGCTTTCTCTTCTTGCTAGTGCGCCGTTCTAGAGCCCAGGACACCCAGGGCCCTGGCGTTTGCACCCGAGGCCCTGCCAGACCACTGAATACCGGCAGGCTCCCCTGGCCTGCTCAGCGGCATCCGGGCCCGGCAGCCCTTCCCAGTCACTCCGTGTATGCCGAGTGTAGGGCCACGCACTGCACACCTCCTTGGCGAGAGCTAGATTTCCTCGGCACGGCAACAGCTCCAGGGAAACTCTTCTCTCACGGGCCACTCGTCAAGGAACCCTGCCTCATTGCCCTTGTCTGAGCTGCACTTAGGGAAACCATCTGCTTCGCAGGCCTTCCAGGAACCCTTAGCCGAGGGCATCATACCTGCAGGAGAAAGTCGGCTTGCGTTTCCAATGCCACGGAAGTACAGTGCTTCCTCTTACCCTGCAGGCCTTTGGTAGAGGCTAAGGCCCGATAGAGCCTACCTAGAGGGTTCCTTGGATGAGGGAGTTGGCTACATGCAGGGCACCCTGTGAAGAAAGGAGGACTCAGGGCAGGAGCGAGGGCGTAGCTAGGGTCCTTGTGCCCTTAGAAGAAATCCCAAGGGAGTGGTCTACGTGTGCACTGGAAGTGGGGGGCCGGGGGGCAGAAACCTTGCATTCCCATTTTGAAAGCTCCATTCACGCTGCCTTGGCGCTCCCTCCCTGTATAACCCCGTTTCTGAGGGGCCTCTAGGCGCGGGAGGCAGGGCTCGGGGAAGAGAAGGAATCTTTCTCTCAGTTCTCAGGGGGCTTCCGGCGCCGTGCTGGGAGCTCATCCTGTCAGGCTGTAGGACTACAGGGAACGTCCACGAGAGGGCATGCCTCGAGGAAGCCTTTGAGTCGCCCTGCCTGGAACGGAGCACACAGCAGCAAGCTCTTGGAGGTCTTAGTCACTCTAGTGCTTTATTTGAACGGTGCTGCCCGTCTCAGGACTCCTAGGCGCTTTGGGTGTGCACCCTTTTCCTTGCTAAAACCCCCTGCCCCTGTGAGCATGCTGTGCCACACCCAGGCCTCTAGGGCTTTCAGGGAGGGGACTACTGTGTCTGCCGAAGGAAGGACTACAACCAGCGCTTTTAAAGGGGACGGCTACGATTCCTCGGCACTCCAACAGCATCAGGAGCGCGTTTCTAGCCGCTCCACAGTGCCCTGGAAGTTTTCGCCATTGACCTTCTCTCAGCGGCACTGAGGAAATAGCCCGCTTAGAACGAACGCCTTCTGGCACCTCGGTTGGAAAGCCGCTCTACTCACGGAGAGAGTCAGCTTGCAGTGCAGCGGCAACTAAAGCAGAGTTCTTCAGGCAACACATCGGTCGTTTGGAAGAGGCAGACGCTTACATGCCTAAAGGGAGCCTGCCTTGGTTGTGGCCGTTTGCTCCGCTCCGAACACCCTGCGTAAACACGCTGATCCAGGGAAGGGCCCTTTGTGTACCTTGTGTTGCTCGTGCCTTGGTGAAGCCCCAGGTGACGTTTGCCGCCTGCCGGGCTGGAAGTGCGGGCCTGAAGGCACAGTTTGAAAGTTCCCTCCATCGGTCCTTGAATGACATGGAGAGACACCCTCTCTGACGGGCCTCTCGTCACGGTAGGCACGGCTCTGGGAAGGAAATGAGTGCTCTCTCGTAAAACACGGTGCGTCCAGGGCCTGCTTGGGAGCTCAGGCCGCTCTGCTCTAGACCTACCCGGAGACCGAACGTCAGCCCCTGCCTCGAGGAAAGTCGCTCTATTGCCCAGCTGAAGCGGAGGCATGCAGCACTTTCCAAGAGGCCCTGGTTGCGCTTCTGCTTTCTCTTCTTGCTAGTGCGCCGTTCTAGAGCCCAGGACACCCAGGGCCCTGGCGTTTGCACCCGAGGCCCTGCCAGACCACTGAATACCGGCAGGCTCCCCTGGCCTGCTCAGCGGCATCCGGGCCCGGCAGCCCTTCCCAGTCACTCCGTGTATGCCGAGTGTAGGGCCACGCACTGCACACCTCCTTGGCGAGAGCTAGATTTCCTCGGCACGGCAACAGCTCCAGGGAAACTCTTCTCTCACGGGCCACTCGTCAAGGAACCCTGCCTCATTGCCCTTGTCTGAGCTGCACTTAGGGAAACCATCTGCTTCGCAGGCCTTCCAGGAACCCTTAGCCGAGGGCATCATACCTGCAGGAGAAAGTCGGCTTGCGTTTCCAATGCCACGGAAGTACAGTGCTTCCTCTTACCCTGCAGGCCTTTGGTAGAGGCTAAGGCCCGATAGAGCCTACCTAGAGGGTTCCTTGGATGAGGGAGTTGGCTACATGCAGGGCACCCTGTGAAGAAAGGAGGACTCAGGGCAGGAGCGAGGGCGTAGCTAGGGTCCTTGTGCCCTTAGAAGAAATCCCAAGGGAGTGGTCTACGTGTGCACTGGAAGTGGGGGGCCGGGGGGCAGAAACCTTGCATTCCCATTTTGAAAGCTCCATTCACGCTGCCTTGGCGCTCCCTCCCTGTATAACCCCGTTTCTGAGGGGCCTCTAGGCGCGGGAGGCAGGGCTCGGGGAAGAGAAGGAATCTTTCTCTCAGTTCTCAGGGGGCCTCCGGCGCCGTGCTGGGAGCTCATCCTGTCAGGCTGTAGGAAGGACTACAGGGAACGTCCACGAGAGGGCATGCCTCGAGGAAGCCTTTGAGTCGCCCTGCCTGGAACGGAGCACACAGCAGCAAGCTCTTGGAGGTCTTAGTCACTCTAGTGCTTTATTTGAACGGTGCTGCCCGTCTCAGGACTCCTAGGCGCTTTGGGTGTGCACCCTTTTCCTTGCTAAAACCCCCTGCCCCTGTGAGCATGCTGTGCCACACCCAGGCCTCTAGGGCTTTCAGGGAGGGGACTACTGTGTCTGCCGAAGGAAGGACTACAACCAGCGCTTTTAAAGGGGACGGCTACGATTCCTCGGCACTCCAACAGCATCAGGAGCGCGTTTCTAGCCGCTCCACAGTGCCCTGGAAGTTTTCGCCATTGACCTTCTCTCAGCGGCACTGAGGAAATAGCCCGCTTAGAACGAACGCCTTCTGGCACCTCGGTTGGAAAGCCGCTCTACTCACGGAGAGAGTCAGCTTGCAGTGCAGCGGCAACTAAAGCAGAGTTCTTCAGGCAACACATCGGTCGTTTGGAAGAGGCAGACGCTTACATGCCTAAAGGGAGCCTGCCTTGGTTGTGGCCGTTTGCTCCGCTCCGAACACCCTGCGTAAACACGCTGATCCAGGGAAGGGCCCTTTGTGTACCTTGTGTTGCTCGTGCCTTGGTGAAGCCCCAGGTGACGTTTGCCGCCTGCCGGGCTGGAAGTGCGGGCCTGAAGGCACAGTTTGAAAGTTCCCTCCATCGGTCCTTGAATGACATGGAGAGACACCCTCTCTGACGGGCCTCTCGTCACGGTAGGCACGGCTCTGGGAAGGAAATGAGTGCTCTCTCGTAAAACACGGTGCGTCCAGGGCCTGCTTGGGAGCTCAGGCCGCTCTGCTCTAGACCTACCCGGAGACCGAACGTCAGCCCCTGCCTCGAGGAAAGTCGCTCTATTGCCCAGCTGAAGCGGAGGCATGCAGCACTTTCCAAGAGGCCCTGGTTGCGCTTCTGCTTTCTCTTCTTGCTAGTGCGCCGTTCTAGAGCCCAGGACACCCAGGGCCCTGGCGTTTGCACCCGAGGCCCTGCCAGACCACTGAATACCGGCAGGCTCCCCTGGCCTGCTCAGCGGCATCCGGGCCCGGCAGCCCTTCCCAGTCACTCCGTGTATGCCGAGTGTAGGGCCACGCACTGCACACCTCCTTGGCGAGAGCTAGATTTCCTCGGCACGGCAACAGCTCCAGGGAAACTCTTCTCTCACGGGCCACTCGTCAAGGAACCCTGCCTCATTGCCCTTGTCTGAGCTGCACTTAGGGAAACCATCTGCTTCGCAGGCCTTCCAGGAACCCTTAGCCGAGGGCATCATACCTGCAGGAGAAAGTCGGCTTGCGTTTCCAATGCCACGGAAGTACAGTGCTTCCTCTTACCCTGCAGGCCTTTGGTAGAGGCTAAGGCCCGATAGAGCCTACCTAGAGGGTTCCTTGGATGAGGGAGTTGGCTACATGCAGGGCACCCTGTGAAGAAAGGAGGACTCAGGGCAGGAGCGAGGGCGTAGCTAGGGTCCTTGTGCCCTTAGAAGAAATCCCAAGGGAGTGGTCTACGTGTGCACTGGAAGTGGGGGGCCGGGGGGCAGAAACCTTGCATTCCCATTTTGAAAGCTCCATTCACGCTGCCTTGGCGCTCCCTCCCTGTATAACCCCGTTTCTGAGGGGCCTCTAGGCGCGGGAGGCAGGGCTCGGGGAAGAGAAGGAATCTTTCTCTCAGTTCTCAGGGGGCCTCCGGCGCCGTGCTGGGAGCTCATCCTGTCAGGCTGTAGGAAGGACTACAGGGAACGTCCACGAGAGGGCATGCCTCGAGGAAGCCTTTGAGTCGCCCTGCCTGGAACGGAGCACACAGCAGCAAGCTCTTGGAGGTCTTAGTCACTCTAGTGCTTTATTTGAACGGTGCTGCCCGTCTCAGGACTCCTAGGCGCTTTGGGTGTGCACCCTTTTCCTTGCTAAAACCCCCTGCCCCTGTGAGCATGCTGTGCCACACCCAGGCCTCTAGGGCTTTCAGGGAGGGGACTACTGTGTCTGCCGAAGGAAGGACTACAACCAGCGCTTTTAAAGGGGACGGCTACGATTCCTCGGCACTCCAACAGCATCAGGAGCGCGTTTCTAGCCGCTCCACAGTGCCCTGGAAGTTTTCGCCATTGACCTTCTCTCAGCGGCACTGAGGAAATAGCCCGCTTAGAACGAACGCCTTCTGGCACCTCGGTTGGAAAGCCGCTCTACTCACGGAGAGAGTCAGCTTGCAGTGCAGCGGCAACTAAAGCAGAGTTCTTCAGGCAACACATCGGTCGTTTGGAAGAGGCAGACGCTTACATGCCTAAAGGGAGCCTGCCTTGGTTGTGGCCGTTTGCTCCGCTCCGAACACCCTGCGTAAACACGCTGATCCAGGGAAGGGCCCTTTGTGTACCTTGTGTTGCTCGTGCCTTGGTGAAGCCCCAGGTGACGTTTGCCGCCTGCCGGGCTGGAAGTGCGGGCCTGAAGGCACAGTTTGAAAGTTCCCTCCATCGGTCCTTGAATGACATGGAGAGACACCCTCTCTGACGGGCCTCTCGTCACGGTAGGCACGGCTCTGGGAAGGAAATGAGTGCTCTCTCGTAAAACACGGTGCGTCCAGGGCCTGCTTGGGAGCTCAGGCCGCTCTGCTCTAGACCTACCCGGAGACCGAACGTCAGCCCCTGCCTCGAGGAAAGTCGCTCTATTGCCCAGCTGAAGCGGAGGCATGCAGCACTTTCCAAGAGGCCCTGGTTGCGCTTCTGCTTTCTCTTCTTGCTAGTGCGCCGTTCTAGAGCCCAGGACACCCAGGGCCCTGGCGTTTGCACCCGAGGCCCTGCCAGACCACTGAATACCGGCAGGCTCCCCTGGCCTGCTCAGCGGCATCCGGGCCCGGCAGCCCTTCCCAGTCACTCCGTGTATGCCGAGTGTAGGGCCACGCACTGCACACCTCCTTGGCGAGAGCTAGATTTCCTCGGCACGGCAACAGCTCCAGGGAAACTCTTCTCTCACGGGCCACTCGTCAAGGAACCCTGCCTCATTGCCCTTGTCTGAGCTGCACTTAGGGAAACCATCTGCTTCGCAGGCCTTCCAGGAACCCTTAGCCGAGGGCATCATACCTGCAGGAGAAAGTCGGCTTGCGTTTCCAATGCCACGGAAGTACAGTGCTTCCTCTTACCCTGCAGGCCTTTGGTAGAGGCTAAGGCCCGATAGAGCCTACCTAGAGGGTTCCTTGGATGAGGGAGTTGGCTACATGCAGGGCACCCTGTGAAGAAAGGAGGACTCAGGGCAGGAGCGAGGGCGTAGCTAGGGTCCTTGTGCCCTTAGAAGAAATCCCAAGGGAGTGGTCTACGTGTGCACTGGAAGTGGGGGGCCGGGGGGCAGAAACCTTGCATTCCCATTTTGAAAGCTCCATTCACGCTGCCTTGGCGCTCCCTCCCTGTATAACCCCGTTTCTGAGGGGCCTCTAGGCGCGGGAGGCAGGGCTCGGGGAAGAGAAGGAATCTTTCTCTCAGTTCTCAGGGGGCTTCCGGCGCCGTGCTGGGAGCTCATCCTGTCAGGCTGTAGGACTACAGGGAACGTCCACGAGAGGGCATGCCTCGAGGAAGCCTTTGAGTCGCCCTGCCTGGAACGGAGCACACAGCAGCAAGCTCTTGGAGGTCTTAGTCACTCTAGTGCTTTATTTGAACGGTGCTGCCCGTCTCAGGACTCCTAGGCGCTTTGGGTGTGCACCCTTTTCCTTGCTAAAACCCCCTGCCCCTGTGAGCATGCTGTGCCACACCCAGGCCTCTAGGGCTTTCAGGGAGGGGACTACTGTGTCTGCCGAAGGAAGGACTACAACCAGCGCTTTTAAAGGGGACGGCTACGATTCCTCGGCACTCCAACAGCATCAGGAGCGCGTTTCTAGCCGCTCCACAGTGCCCTGGAAGTTTTCGCCATTGACCTTCTCTCAGCGGCACTGAGGAAATAGCCCGCTTAGAACGAACGCCTTCTGGCACCTCGGTTGGAAAGCCGCTCTACTCACGGAGAGAGTCAGCTTGCAGTGCAGCGGCAACTAAAGCAGAGTTCTTCAGGCAACACATCGGTCGTTTGGAAGAGGCAGACGCTTACATGCCTAAAGGGAGCCTGCCTTGGTTGTGGCCGTTTGCTCCGCTCCGAACACCCTGCGTAAACACGCTGATCCAGGGAAGGGCCCTTTGTGTACCTTGTGTTGCTCGTGCCTTGGTGAAGCCCCAGGTGACGTTTGCCGCCTGCCGGGCTGGAAGTGCGGGCCTGAAGGCACAGTTTGAAAGTTCCCTCCATCGGTCCTTGAATGACATGGAGAGACACCCTCTCTGACGGGCCTCTCGTCACGGTAGGCACGGCTCTGGGAAGGAAATGAGTGCTCTCTCGTAAAACACGGTGCGTCCAGGGCCTGCTTGGGAGCTCAGGCCGCTCTGCTCTAGACCTACCCGGAGACCGAACGTCAGCCCCTGCCTCGAGGAAAGTCGCTCTATTGCCCAGCTGAAGCGGAGGCATGCAGCACTTTCCAAGAGGCCCTGGTTGCGCTTCTGCTTTCTCTTCTTGCTAGTGCGCCGTTCTAGAGCCCAGGACACCCAGGGCCCTGGCGTTTGCACCCGAGGCCCTGCCAGACCACTGAATACCGGCAGGCTCCCCTGGCCTGCTCAGCGGCATCCGGGCCCGGCAGCCCTTCCCAGTCACTCCGTGTATGCCGAGTGTAGGGCCACGCACTGCACACCTCCTTGGCGAGAGCTAGATTTCCTCGGCACGGCAACAGCTCCAGGGAAACTCTTCTCTCACGGGCCACTCGTCAAGGAACCCTGCCTCATTGCCCTTGTCTGAGCTGCACTTAGGGAAACCATCTGCTTCGCAGGCCTTCCAGGAACCCTTAGCCGAGGGCATCATACCTGCAGGAGAAAGTCGGCTTGCGTTTCCAATGCCACGGAAGTACAGTGCTTCCTCTTACCCTGCAGGCCTTTGGTAGAGGCTAAGGCCCGATAGAGCCTACCTAGAGGGTTCCTTGGATGAGGGAGTTGGCTACATGCAGGGCACCCTGTGAAGAAAGGAGGACTCAGGGCAGGAGCGAGGGCGTAGCTAGGGTCCTTGTGCCCTTAGAAGAAATCCCAAGGGAGTGGTCTACGTGTGCACTGGAAGTGGGGGGCCGGGGGGCAGAAACCTTGCATTCCCATTTTGAAAGCTCCATTCACGCTGCCTTGGCGCTCCCTCCCTGTATAACCCCGTTTCTGAGGGGCCTCTAGGCGCGGGAGGCAGGGCTCGGGGAAGAGAAGGAATCTTTCTCTCAGTTCTCAGGGGGCCTCCGGCGCCGTGCTGGGAGCTCATCCTGTCAGGCTGTAGGAAGGACTACAGGGAACGTCCACGAGAGGGCATGCCTCGAGGAAGCCTTTGAGTCGCCCTGCCTGGAACGGAGCACACAGCAGCAAGCTCTTGGAGGTCTTAGTCACTCTAGTGCTTTATTTGAACGGTGCTGCCCGTCTCAGGACTCCTAGGCGCTTTGGGTGTGCACCCTTTTCCTTGCTAAAACCCCCTGCCCCTGTGAGCATGCTGTGCCACACCCAGGCCTCTAGGGCTTTCAGGGAGGGGACTACTGTGTCTGCCGAAGGAAGGACTACAACCAGCGCTTTTAAAGGGGACGGCTACGATTCCTCGGCACTCCAACAGCATCAGGAGCGCGTTTCTAGCCGCTCCACAGTGCCCTGGAAGTTTTCGCCATTGACCTTCTCTCAGCGGCACTGAGGAAATAGCCCGCTTAGAACGAACGCCTTCTGGCACCTCGGTTGGAAAGCCGCTCTACTCACGGAGAGAGTCAGCTTGCAGTGCAGCGGCAACTAAAGCAGAGTTCTTCAGGCAACACATCGGTCGTTTGGAAGAGGCAGACGCTTACATGCCTAAAGGGAGCCTGCCTTGGTTGTGGCCGTTTGCTCCGCTCCGAACACCCTGCGTAAACACGCTGATCCAGGGAAGGGCCCTTTGTGTACCTTGTGTTGCTCGTGCCTTGGTGAAGCCCCAGGTGACGTTTGCCGCCTGCCGGGCTGGAAGTGCGGGCCTGAAGGCACAGTTTGAAAGTTCCCTCCATCGGTCCTTGAATGACATGGAGAGACACCCTCTCTGACGGGCCTCTCGTCACGGTAGGCACGGCTCTGGGAAGGAAATGAGTGCTCTCTCGTAAAACACGGTGCGTCCAGGGCCTGCTTGGGAGCTCAGGCCGCTCTGCTCTAGACCTACCCGGAGACCGAACGTCAGCCCCTGCCTCGAGGAAAGTCGCTCTATTGCCCAGCTGAAGCGGAGGCATGCAGCACTTTCCAAGAGGCCCTGGTTGCGCTTCTGCTTTCTCTTCTTGCTAGTGCGCCGTTCTAGAGCCCAGGACACCCAGGGCCCTGGCGTTTGCACCCGAGGCCCTGCCAGACCACTGAATACCGGCAGGCTCCCCTGGCCTGCTCAGCGGCATCCGGGCCCGGCAGCCCTTCCCAGTCACTCCGTGTATGCCGAGTGTAGGGCCACGCACTGCACACCTCCTTGGCGAGAGCTAGATTTCCTCGGCACGGCAACAGCTCCAGGGAAACTCTTCTCTCACGGGCCACTCGTCAAGGAACCCTGCCTCATTGCCCTTGTCTGAGCTGCACTTAGGGAAACCATCTGCTTCGCAGGCCTTCCAGGAACCCTTAGCCGAGGGCATCATACCTGCAGGAGAAAGTCGGCTTGCGTTTCCAATGCCACGGAAGTACAGTGCTTCCTCTTACCCTGCAGGCCTTTGGTAGAGGCTAAGGCCCGATAGAGCCTACCTAGAGGGTTCCT
The DNA here is from genome assembly GCF_964165515.1 of Mesoplodon bidens. Lineage (NCBI taxonomy): Eukaryota > Metazoa > Chordata > Mammalia > Artiodactyla > Ziphiidae > Mesoplodon > Mesoplodon bidens. Next base: position 16,847 of record NW_027671284.1, read on the forward strand.
TGGATGAGGGAGTTGGCTACATGCAGGGCACCCTGTGAAGAAAGGAGGACTCAGGGCAGGAGCGAGGGCGTAGCTAGGGTCCTTGTGCCCTTAGAAGAAATCCCAAGGGAGTGGTCTACGTGTGCACTGGAAGTGGGGGGCCGGGGGGCAGAAACCTTGCATTCCCATTTTGAAAGCTCCATTCACCCTGCCTTGGCGCTCCCTCCCTGTATAACCCCGTTTCTGAGGGGCCTCTAGGCGCGGGAGGCAGGGCTCGGGGAAGAGAAGGAATCTTTCTCTCAGTTCTCAGGGGGCTTCCGGCGCCGTGCTGGGAGCTCATCCTGTCAGGCTGTAGGACTACAGGGAACGTCCACGAGAGGGCATGCCTCGAGGAAGCCTTTGAGTCGCCCTGCCTGGAACGGAGCACACAGCAGCAAGCTCTTGGAGGTCTTAGTCACTCTAGTGCTTTATTTGAACGGTGCTGCCCGTCTCAGGACTCCTAGGCGCTTTGGGTGTGCACCCTTTTCCTTGCTAAAACCCCCTGCCCCTGTGAGCATGCTGTGCCACACCCAGGCCTCTAGGGCTTTCAGGGAGGGGACTACTGTGTCTGCCGAAGGAAGGACTACAACCAGCGCTTTTAAAGGGGACGGCTACGATTCCTCGGCACTCCAACAGCATCAGGAGCGCGTTTCTAGCCGCTCCACAGTGCCCTGGAAGTTTTCGCCATTGACCTTCTCTCAGCGGCACTGAGGAAATAGCCCGCTTAGAACGAACGCCTTCTGGCACCTCGGTTGGAAAGCCGCTCTACTCACGGAGAGAGTCAGCTTGCAGTGCAGCGGCAACTAAAGCAGAGTTCTTCAGGCAACACATCGGTCGTTTGGAAGAGGCAGACGCTTACATGCCTAAAGGGAGCCTGCCTTGGTTGTGGCCGTTTGCTCCGCTCCGAACACCCTGCGTAAACACGCTGATCCAGGGAAGGGCCCTTTGTGTACCTTGTGTTGCTCGTGCCTTGGTGAAGCCCCAGGTGACGTTTGCCGCCTGCCGGGCTGGAAGTGCGGGCCTGAAGGCACAGTTTGAAAGTTCCCTCCATCGGTCCTTGAATGACATGGAGAGACACCCTCTCTGACGGGCCTCTCGTCACGGTAGGCACGGCTCTGGGAAGGAAATGAGTGCTCTCTCGTAAAACACGGTGCGTCCAGGGCCTGCTTGGGAGCTCAGGCCGCTCTGCTCTAGACCTACCCGGAGACCGAACGTCAGCCCCTGCCTCGAGGAAAGTCGCTCTATTGCCCAGCTGAAGCGGAGGCATGCAGCACTTTCCAAGAGGCCTTGGTTGCGCTTCTGCTTTCTCTTCTTGCTAGTGCGCCGTTCTAGAGCCCAGGACACCCAGGGCCCTGGCGTTTGCACCCGAGGCCCTGCCAGACCACTGAATACCGGCAGGCTCCCCTGGCCTGCTCAGCGGCATCCGGGCCCGGCAGCCCTTCCCAGTCACTCCGTGTATGCCGAGTGTAGGGCCACGCACTGCACACCTCCTTGGCGAGAGCTAGATTTCCTCGGCACGGCAACAGCTCCAGGGAAACTCTTCTCTCACGGGCCACTCGTCAAGGAACCCTGCCTCATTGCCCTTGTCTGAGCTGCACTTAGGGAAACCATCTGCTTCGCAGGCCTTCCAGGAACCCTTAGCCGAGGGCATCATACCTGCAGGAGAAAGTCGGCTTGCGTTTCCAATGCCACGGAAGTACAGTGCTTCCTCTTACCCTGCAGGCCTTTGGTAGAGGCTAAGGCCCGATAGAGCCTACCTAGAGGGTTCCTTGGATGAGGGAGTTGGCTACATGCAGGGCACCCTGTGAAGAAAGGAGGACTCAGGGCAGGAGCGAGGGCGTAGCTAGGGTCCTTGTGCCCTTAGAAGAAATCCCAAGGGAGTGGTCTACGTGTGCACTGGAAGTGGGGGGCCGGGGGGCAGAAACCTTGCATTCCCATTTTGAAAGCTCCATTCACGCTGCCTTGGCGCTCCCTCCCTGTATAACCCCGTTTCTGAGGGGCCTCTAGGCGCGGGAGGCAGGGCTCGGGGAAGAGAAGGAATCTTTCTCTCAGTTCTCAGGGGGCTTCCGGCGCCGTGCTGGGAGCTCATCCTGTCAGGCTGTAGGACTACAGGGAACGTCCACGAGAGGGCATGCCTCGAGGAAGCCTTTGAGTCGCCCTGCCTGGAACGGAGCACACAGCAGCAAGCTCTTGGAGGTCTTAGTCACTCTAGTGCTTTATTTGAACGGTGCTGCCCGTCTCAGGACTCCTAGGCGCTTTGGGTGTGCACCCTTTTCCTTGCTAAAACCCCCTGCCCCTGTGAGCATGCTGTGCCACACCCAGGCCTCTAGGGCTTTCAGGGAGGGGACTACTGTGTCTGCCGAAGGAAGGACTACAACCAGCGCTTTTAAAGGGGACGGCTACGATTCCTCGGCACTCCAACAGCATCAGGAGCGCGTTTCTAGCCGCTCCACAGTGCCCTGGAAGTTTTCGCCATTGACCTTCTCTCAGCGGCACTGAGGAAATAGCCCGCTTAGAACGAACGCCTTCTGGCACCTCGGTTGGAAAGCCGCTCTACTCACGGAGAGAGTCAGCTTGCAGTGCAGCGGCAACTAAAGCAGAGTTCTTCAGGCAACACATCGGTCGTTTGGAAGAGGCAGACGCTTACATGCCTAAAGGGAGCCTGCCTTGGTTGTGGCCGTTTGCTCCGCTCCGAACACCCTGCGTAAACACGCTGATCCAGGGAAGGGCCCTTTGTGTACCTTGTGTTGCTCGTGCCTTGGTGAAGCCCCAGGTGACGTTTGCCGCCTGCCGGGCTGGAAGTGCGGGCCTGAAGGCACAGTTTGAAAGTTCCCTCCATCGGTCCTTGAATGACATGGAGAGACACCCTCTCTGACGGGCCTCTCGTCACGGTAGGCACGGCTCTGGGAAGGAAATGAGTGCTCTCTCGTAAAACACGGTGCGTCCAGGGCCTGCTTGGGAGCTCAGGCCGCTCTGCTCTAGACCTACCCGGAGACCGAACGTCAGCCCCTGCCTCGAGGAAAGTCGCTCTATTGCCCAGCTGAAGCGGAGGCATGCAGCACTTTCCAAGAGGCCCTGGTTGCGCTTCTGCTTTCTCTTCTTGCTAGTGCGCCGTTCTAGAGCCCAGGACACCCAGGGCCCTGGCGTTTGCACCCGAGGCCCTGCCAGACCACTGAATACCGGCAGGCTCCCCTGGCCTGCTCAGCGGCATCCGGGCCCGGCAGCCCTTCCCAGTCACTCCGTGTATGCCGAGTGTAGGGCCACGCACTGCACACCTCCTTGGCGAGAGCTAGATTTCCTCGGCACGGCAACAGCTCCAGGGAAACTCTTCTCTCACGGGCCACTCGTCAAGGAACCCTGCCTCATTGCCCTTGTCTGAGCTGCACTTAGGGAAACCATCTGCTTCGCAGGCCTTCCAGGAACCCTTAGCCGAGGGCATCATACCTGCAGGAGAAAGTCGGCTTGCGTTTCCAATGCCACGGAAGTACAGTGCTTCCTCTTACCCTGCAGGCCTTTGGTAGAGGCTAAGGCCCGATAGAGCCTACCTAGAGGGTTCCTTGGATGAGGGAGTTGGCTACATGCAGGGCACCCTGTGAAGAAAGGAGGACTCAGGGCAGGAGCGAGGGCGTAGCTAGGGTCCTTGTGCCCTTAGAAGAAATCCCAAGGGAGTGGTCTACGTGTGCACTGGAAGTGGGGGGCCGGGGGGCAGAAACCTTGCATTCCCATTTTGAAAGCTCCATTCACGCTGCCTTGGCGCTCCCTCCCTGTATAACCCCGTTTCTGAGGGGCCTCTAGGCGCGGGAGGCAGGGCTCGGGGAAGAGAAGGAATCTTTCTCTCAGTTCTCAGGGGGCTTCCGGCGCCGTGCTGGGAGCTCATCCTGTCAGGCTGTAGGACTACAGGGAACGTCCACGAGAGGGCATGCCTCGAGGAAGCCTTTGAGTCGCCCTGCCTGGAACGGAGCACACAGCAGCAAGCTCTTGGAGGTCTTAGTCACTCTAGTGCTTTATTTGAACGGTGCTGCCCGTCTCAGGACTCCTAGGCGCTTTGGGTGTGCACCCTTTTCCTTGCTAAAACCCCCTGCCCCTGTGAGCATGCTGTGCCACACCCAGGCCTCTAGGGCTTTCAGGGAGGGGACTACTGTGTCTGCCGAAGGAAGGACTACAACCAGCGCTTTTAAAGGGGACGGCTACGATTCCTCGGCACTCCAACAGCATCAGGAGCGCGTTTCTAGCCGCTCCACAGTGCCCTGGAAGTTTTCGCCATTGACCTTCTCTCAGCGGCACTGAGGAAATAGCCCGCTTAGAACGAACGCCTTCTGGCACCTCGGTTGGAAAGCCGCTCTACTCACGGAGAGAGTCAGCTTGCAGTGCAGCGGCAACTAAAGCAGAGTTCTTCAGGCAACACATCGGTCGTTTGGAAGAGGCAGACGCTTACATGCCTAAAGGGAGCCTGCCTTGGTTGTGGCCGTTTGCTCCGCTCCGAACACCCTGCGTAAACACGCTGATCCAGGGAAGGGCCCTTTGTGTACCTTGTGTTGCTCGTGCCTTGGTGAAGCCCCAGGTGACGTTTGCCGCCTGCCGGGCTGGAAGTGCGGGCCTGAAGGCACAGTTTGAAAGTTCCCTCCATCGGTCCTTGAATGACATGGAGAGACACCCTCTCTGACGGGCCTCTCGTCACGGTAGGCACGGCTCTGGGAAGGAAATGAGTGCTCTCTCGTAAAACACGGTGCGTCCAGGGCCTGCTTGGGAGCTCAGGCCGCTCTGCTCTAGACCTACCCGGAGACCGAACGTCAGCCCCTGCCTCGAGGAAAGTCGCTCTATTGCCCAGCTGAAGCGGAGGCATGCAGCACTTTCCAAGAGGCCCTGGTTGCGCTTCTGCTTTCTCTTCTTGCTAGTGCGCCGTTCTAGAGCCCAGGACACCCAGGGCCCTGGCGTTTGCACCCGAGGCCCTGCCAGACCACTGAATACCGGCAGGCTCCCCTGGCCTGCTCAGCGGCATCCGGGCCCGGCAGCCCTTCCCAGTCACTCCGTGTATGCCGAGTGTAGGGCCACGCACTGCACACCTCCTTGGCGAGAGCTAGATTTCCTCGGCACGGCAACAGCTCCAGGGAAACTCTTCTCTCACGGGCCACTCGTCAAGGAACCCTGCCTCATTGCCCTTGTCTGAGCTGCACTTAGGGAAACCATCTGCTTCGCAGGCCTTCCAGGAACCCTTAGCCGAGGGCATCATACCTGCAGGAGAAAGTCGGCTTGCGTTTCCAATGCCACGGAAGTACAGTGCTTCCTCTTACCCTGCAGGCCTTTGGTAGAGGCTAAGGCCCGATAGAGCCTACCTAGAGGGTTCCTTGGATGAGGGAGTTGGCTACATGCAGGGCACCCTGTGAAGAAAGGAGGACTCAGGGCAGGAGCGAGGGCGTAGCTAGGGTCCTTGTGCCCTTAGAAGAAATCCCAAGGGAGTGGTCTACGTGTGCACTGGAAGTGGGGGGCCGGGGGGCAGAAACCTTGCATTCCCATTTTGAAAGCTCCATTCACGCTGCCTTGGCGCTCCCTCCCTGTATAACCCCGTTTCTGAGGGGCCTCTAGGCGCGGGAGGCAGGGCTCGGGGAAGAGAAGGAATCTTTCTCTCAGTTCTCAGGGGGCTTCCGGCGCCGTGCTGGGAGCTCATCCTGTCAGGCTGTAGGACTACAGGGAACGTCCACGAGAGGGCATGCCTCGAGGAAGCCTTTGAGTCGCCCTGCCTGGAACGGAGCACACAGCAGCAAGCTCTTGGAGGTCTTAGTCACTCTAGTGCTTTATTTGAACGGTGCTGCCCGTCTCAGGACTCCTAGGCGCTTTGGGTGTGCACCCTTTTCCTTGCTAAAACCCCCTGCCCCTGTGAGCATGCTGTGCCACACCCAGGCCTCTAGGGCTTTCAGGGAGGGGACTACTGTGTCTGCCGAAGGAAGGACTACAACCAGCGCTTTTAAAGGGGACGGCTACGATTCCTCGGCACTCCAACAGCATCAGGAGCGCGTTTCTAGCCGCTCCACAGTGCCCTGGAAGTTTTCGCCATTGACCTTCTCTCAGCGGCACTGAGGAAATAGCCCGCTTAGAACGAACGCCTTCTGGCACCTCGGTTGGAAAGCCGCTCTACTCACGGAGAGAGTCAGCTTGCAGTGCAGCGGCAACTAAAGCAGAGTTCTTCAGGCAACACATCGGTCGTTTGGAAGAGGCAGACGCTTACATGCCTAAAGGGAGCCTGCCTTGGTTGTGGCCGTTTGCTCCGCTCCGAACACCCTGCGTAAACACGCTGATCCAGGGAAGGGCCCTTTGTGTACCTTGTGTTGCTCGTGCCTTGGTGAAGCCCCAGGTGACGTTTGCCGCCTGCCGGGCTGGAAGTGCGGGCCTGAAGGCACAGTTTGAAAGTTCCCTCCATCGGTCCTTGAATGACATGGAGAGACACCCTCTCTGACGGGCCTCTCGTCACGGTAGGCACGGCTCTGGGAAGGAAATGAGTGCTCTCTCGTAAAACACGGTGCGTCCAGGGCCTGCTTGGGAGCTCAGGCCGCTCTGCTCTAGACCTACCCGGAGACCGAACGTCAGCCCCTGCCTCGAGGAAAGTCGCTCTATTGCCCAGCTGAAGCGGAGGCATGCAGCACTTTCCAAGAGGCCCTGGTTGCGCTTCTGCTTTCTCTTCTTGCTAGTGCGCCGTTCTAGAGCCCAGGACACCCAGGGCCCTGGCGTTTGCACCCGAGGCCCTGCCAGACCACTGAATACCGGCAGGCTCCCCTGGCCTGCTCAGCGGCATCCGGGCCCGGCAGCCCTTCCCAGTCACTCCGTGTATGCCGAGTGTAGGGCCACGCACTGCACACCTCCTTGGCGAGAGCTAGATTTCCTCGGCACGGCAACAGCTCCAGGGAAACTCTTCTCTCACGGGCCACTCGTCAAGGAACCCTGCCTCATTGCCCTTGTCTGAGCTGCACTTAGGGAAACCATCTGCTTCGCAGGCCTTCCAGGAACCCTTAGCCGAGGGCATCATACCTGCAGGAGAAAGTCGGCTTGCGTTTCCAATGCCACGGAAGTACAGTGCTTCCTCTTACCCTGCAGGCCTTTGGTAGAGGCTAAGGCCCGATAGAGCCTACCTAGAGGGTTCCTTGGATGAGGGAGTTGGCTACATGCAGGGCACCCTGTGAAGAAAGGAGGACTCAGGGCAGGAGCGAGGGCGTAGCTAGGGTCCTTGTGCCCTTAGAAGAAATCCCAAGGGAGTGGTCTACGTGTGCACTGGAAGTGGGGGGCCGGGGGGCAGAAACCTTGCATTCCCATTTTGAAAGCTCCATTCACGCTGCCTTGGCGCTCCCTCCCTGTATAACCCCGTTTCTGAGGGGCCTCTAGGCGCGGGAGGCAGGGCTCGGGGAAGAGAAGGAATCTTTCTCTCAGTTCTCAGGGGGCTTCCGGCGCCGTGCTGGGAGCTCATCCTGTCAGGCTGTAGGACTACAGGGAACGTCCACGAGAGGGCATGCCTCGAGGAAGCCTTTGAGTCGCCCTGCCTGGAACGGAGCACACAGCAGCAAGCTCTTGGAGGTCTTAGTCACTCTAGTGCTTTATTTGAACGGTGCTGCCCGTCTCAGGACTCCTAGGCGCTTTGGGTGTGCACCCTTTTCCTTGCTAAAACCCCCTGCCCCTGTGAGCATGCTGTGCCACACCCAGGCCTCTAGGGCTTTCAGGGAGGGGACTACTGTGTCTGCCGAAGGAAGGACTACAACCAGCGCTTTTAAAGGGGACGGCTACGATTCCTCGGCACTCCAACAGCATCAGGAGCGCGTTTCTAGCCGCTCCACAGTGCCCTGGAAGTTTTCGCCATTGACCTTCTCTCAGCGGCACTGAGGAAATAGCCCGCTTAGAACGAACGCCTTCTGGCACCTCGGTTGGAAAGCCGCTCTACTCACGGAGAGAGTCAGCTTGCAGTGCAGCGGCAACTAAAGCAGAGTTCTTCAGGCAACACATCGGTCGTTTGGAAGAGGCAGACGCTTACATGCCTAAAGGGAGCCTGCCTTGGTTGTGGCCGTTTGCTCCGCTCCGAACACCCTGCGTAAACACGCTGATCCAGGGAAGGGCCCTTTGTGTACCTTGTGTTGCTCGTGCCTTGGTGAAGCCCCAGGTGACGTTTGCCGCCTGCCGGGCTGGAAGTGCGGGCCTGAAGGCACAGTTTGAAAGTTCCCTCCATCGGTCCTTGAATGACATGGAGAGACACCCTCTCTGACGGGCCTCTCGTCACGGTAGGCACGGCTCTGGGAAGGAAATGAGTGCTCTCTCGTAAAACACGGTGCGTCCAGGGCCTGCTTGGGAGCTCAGGCCGCTCTGCTCTAGACCTACCCGGAGACCGAACGTCAGCCCCTGCCTCGAGGAAAGTCGCTCTATTGCCCAGCTGAAGCGGAGGCATGCAGCACTTTCCAAGAGGCCTTGGTTGCGCTTCTGCTTTCTCTTCTTGCTAGTGCGCCGTTCTAGAGCCCAGGACACCCAGGGCCCTGGCGTTTGCACCCGAGGCCCTGCCAGACCACTGAATACCGGCAGGCTCCCCTGGCCTGCTCAGCGGCATCCGGGCCCGGCAGCCCTTCCCAGTCACTCCGTGTATGCCGAGTGTAGGGCCACGCACTGCACACCTCCTTGGCGAGAGCTAGATTTCCTCGGCACGGCAACAGCTCCAGGGAAACTCTTCTCTCACGGGCCACTCGTCAAGGAACCCTGCCTCATTGCCCTTGTCTGAGCTGCACTTAGGGAAACCATCTGCTTCGCAGGCCTTCCAGGAACCCTTAGCCGAGGGCATCATACCTGCAGGAGAAAGTCGGCTTGCGTTTCCAATGCCACGGAAGTACAGTGCTTCCTCTTACCCTGCAGGCCTTTGGTAGAGGCTAAGGCCCGATAGAGCCTACCTAGAGGGTTCCTTGGATGAGGGAGTTGGCTACATGCAGGGCACCCTGTGAAGAAAGGAGGACTCAGGGCAGGAGCGAGGGCGTAGCTAGGGTCCTTGTGCCCTTAGAAGAAATCCCAAGGGAGTGGTCTACGTGTGCACTGGAAGTGGGGGGCCGGGGGGCAGAAACCTTGCATTCCCATTTTGAAAGCTCCATTCACGCTGCCTTGGCGCTCCCTCCCTGTATAACCCCGTTTCTGAGGGGCCTCTAGGCGCGGGAGGCAGGGCTCGGGGAAGAGAAGGAATCTTTCTCTCAGTTCTCAGGGGGCTTCCGGCGCCGTGCTGGGAGCTCATCCTGTCAGGCTGTAGGACTACAGGGAACGTCCACGAGAGGGCATGCCTCGAGGAAGCCTTTGAGTCGCCCTGCCTGGAACGGAGCACACAGCAGCAAGCTCTTGGAGGTCTTAGTCACTCTAGTGCTTTATTTGAACGGTGCTGCCCGTCTCAGGACTCCTAGGCGCTTTGGGTGTGCACCCTTTTCCTTGCTAAAACCCCCTGCCCCTGTGAGCATGCTGTGCCACACCCAGGCCTCTAGGGCTTTCAGGGAGGGGACTACTGTGTCTGCCGAAGGAAGGACTACAACCAGCGCTTTTAAAGGGGACGGCTACGATTCCTCGGCACTCCAACAGCATCAGGAGCGCGTTTCTAGCCGCTCCACAGTGCCCTGGAAGTTTTCGCCATTGACCTTCTCTCAGCGGCACTGAGGAAATAGCCCGCTTAGAACGAACGCCTTCTGGCACCTCGGTTGGAAAGCCGCTCTACTCACGGAGAGAGTCAGCTTGCAGTGCAGCGGCAACTAAAGCAGAGTTCTTCAGGCAACACATCGGTCGTTTGGAAGAGGCAGACGCTTACATGCCTAAAGGGAGCCTGCCTTGGTTGTGGCCGTTTGCTCCGCTCCGAACACCCTGCGTAAACACGCTGATCCAGGGAAGGGCCCTTTGTGTACCTTGTGTTGCTCGTGCCTTGGTGAAGCCCCAGGTGACGTTTGCCGCCTGCCGGGCTGGAAGTGCGGGCCTGAAGGCACAGTTTGAAAGTTCCCTCCATCGGTCCTTGAATGACATGGAGAGACACCCTCTCTGACGGGCCTCTCGTCACGGTAGGCACGGCTCTGGGAAGGAAATGAGTGCTCTCTCGTAAAACACGGTGCGTCCAGGGCCTGCTTGGGAGCTCAGGCCGCTCTGCTCTAGACCTACCCGGAGACCGAACGTCAGCCCCTGCCTCGAGGAAAGTCGCTCTATTGCCCAGCTGAAGCGGAGGCATGCAGCACTTTCCAAGAGGCCTTGGTTGCGCTTCTGCTTTCTCTTCTTGCTAGTGCGCCGTTCTAGAGCCCAGGACACCCAGGGCCCTGGCGTTTGCACCCGAGGCCCTGCCAGACCACTGAATACCGGCAGGCTCCCCTGGCCTGCTCAGCGGCATCCGGGCCCGGCAGCCCTTCCCAGTCACTCCGTGTATGCCGAGTGTAGGGCCACGCACTGCACACCTCCTTGGCGAGAGCTAGATTTCCTCGGCACGGCAACAGCTCCAGGGAAACTCTTCTCTCACGGGCCACTCGTCAAGGAACCCTGCCTCATTGCCCTTGTCTGAGCTGCACTTAGGGAAACCATCTGCTTCGCAGGCCTTCCAGGAACCCTTAGCCGAGGGCATCATACCTGCAGGAGAAAGTCGGCTTGCGTTTCCAATGCCACGGAAGTACAGTGCTTCCTCTTACCCTGCAGGCCTTTGGTAGAGGCTAAGGCCCGATAGAGCCTACCTAGAGGGTTCCTTGGATGAGGGAGTTGGCTACATGCAGGGCACCCTGTGAAGAAAGGAGGACTCAGGGCAGGAGCGAGGGCGTAGCTAGGGTCCTTGTGCCCTTAGAAGAAATCCCAAGGGAGTGGTCTACGTGTGCACTGGAAGTGGGGGGCCGGGGGGCAGAAACCTTGCATTCCCATTTTGAAAGCTCCATTCACGCTGCCTTGGCGCTCCCTCCCTGTATAACCCCGTTTCTGAGGGGCCTCTAGGCGCGGGAGGCAGGGCTCGGGGAAGAGAAGGAATCTTTCTCTCAGTTCTCAGGGGGCTTCCGGCGCCGTGCTGGGAGCTCATCCTGTCAGGCTGTAGGACTACAGGGAACGTCCACGAGAGGGCATGCCTCGAGGAAGCCTTTGAGTCGCCCTGCCTGGAACGGAGCACACAGCAGCAAGCTCTTGGAGGTCTTAGTCACTCTAGTGCTTTATTTGAACGGTGCTGCCCGTCTCAGGACTCCTAGGCGCTTTGGGTGTGCACCCTTTTCCTTGCTAAAACCCCCTGCCCCTGTGAGCATGCTGTGCCACACCCAGGCCTCTAGGGCTTTCAGGGAGGGGACTACTGTGTCTGCCGAAGGAAGGACTACAACCAGCGCTTTTAAAGGGGACGGCTACGATTCCTCGGCACTCCAACAGCATCAGGAGCGCGTTTCTAGCCGCTCCACAGTGCCCTGGAAGTTTTCGCCATTGACCTTCTCTCAGCGGCACTGAGGAAATAGCCCGCTTAGAACGAACGCCTTCTGGCACCTCGGTTGGAAAGCCGCTCTACTCACGGAGAGAGTCAGCTTGCAGTGCAGCGGCAACTAAAGCAGAGTTCTTCAGGCAACACATCGGTCGTTTGGAAGAGGCAGACGCTTACATGCCTAAAGGGAGCCTGCCTTGGTTGTGGCCGTTTGCTCCGCTCCGAACACCCTGCGTAAACACGCTGATCCAGGGAAGGGCCCTTTGTGTACCTTGTGTTGCTCGTGCCTTGGTGAAGCCCCAGGTGACGTTTGCCGCCTGCCGGGCTGGAAGTGCGGGCCTGAAGGCACAGTTTGAAAGTTCCCTCCATCGGTCCTTGAATGACATGGAGAGACACCCTCTCTGACGGGCCTCTCGTCACGGTAGGCACGGCTCTGGGAAGGAAATGAGTGCTCTCTCGTAAAACACGGTGCGTCCAGGGCCTGCTTGGGAGCTCAGGCCGCTCTGCTCTAGACCTACCCGGAGACCGAACGTCAGCCCCTGCCTCGAGGAAAGTCGCTCTATTGCCCAGCTGAAGCGGAGGCATGCAGCACTTTCCAAGAGGCCTTGGTTGCGCTTCTGCTTTCTCTTCTTGCTAGTGCGCCGTTCTAGAGCCCAGGACACCCAGGGCCCTGGCGTTTGCACCCGAGGCCCTGCCAGACCACTGAATACCGGCAGGCTCCCCTGGCCTGCTCAGCGGCATCCGGGCCCGGCAGCCCTTCCCAGTCACTCCGTGTATGCCGAGTGTAGGGCCACGCACTGCACACCTCCTTGGCGAGAGCTAGATTTCCTCGGCACGGCAACAGCTCCAGGGAAACTCTTCTCTCACGGGCCACTCGTCAAGGAACCCTGCCTCATTGCCCTTGTCTGAGCTGCACTTAGGGAAACCATCTGCTTCGCAGGCCTTCCAGGAACCCTTAGCCGAGGGCATCATACCTGCAGGAGAAAGTCGGCTTGCGTTTCCAATGCCACGGAAGTACAGTGCTTCCTCTTACCCTGCAGGCCTTTGGTAGAGGCTAAGGCCCGATAGAGCCTACCTAGAGGGTTCCTTGGATGAGGGAGTTGGCTACATGCAGGGCACCCTGTGAAGAAAGGAGGACTCAGGGCAGGAGCGAGGGCGTAGCTAGGGTCCTTGTGCCCTTAGAAGAAATCCCAAGGGAGTGGTCTACGTGTGCACTGGAAGTGGGGGGCCGGGGGGCAGAAACCTTGCATTCCCATTTTGAAAGCTCCATTCACGCTGCCTTGGCGCTCCCTCCCTGTATAACCCCGTTTCTGAGGGGCCTCTAGGCGCGGGAGGCAGGGCTCGGGGAAGAGAAGGAATCTTTCTCTCAGTTCTCAGGGGGCTTCCGGCGCCGTGCTGGGAGCTCATCCTGTCAGGCTGTAGGACTACAGGGAACGTCCACGAGAGGGCATGCCTCGAGGAAGCCTTTGAGTCGCCCTGCCTGGAACGGAGCACACAGCAGCAAGCTCTTGGAGGTCTTAGTCACTCTAGTGCTTTATTTGAACGGTGCTGCCCGTCTCAGGACTCCTAGGCGCTTTGGGTGTGCACCCTTTTCCTTGCTAAAACCCCCTGCCCCTGTGAGCATGCTGTGCCACACCCAGGCCTCTAGGGCTTTCAGGGAGGGGACTACTGTGTCTGCCGAAGGAAGGACTACAACCAGCGCTTTTAAAGGGGACGGCTACGATTCCTCGGCACTCCAACAGCATCAGGAGCGCGTTTCTAGCCGCTCCACAGTGCCCTGGAAGTTTTCGCCATTGACCTTCTCTCAGCGGCACTGAGGAAATAGCCCGCTTAGAACGAACGCCTTCTGGCACCTCGGTTGGAAAGCCGCTCTACTCACGGAGAGAGTCAGCTTGCAGTGCAGCGGCAACTAAAGCAGAGTTCTTCAGGCAACACATCGGTCGTTTGGAAGAGGCAGACGCTTACATGCCTAAAGGGAGCCTGCCTTGGTTGTGGCCGTTTGCTCCGCTCCGAACACCCTGCGTAAACACGCTGATCCAGGGAAGGGCCCTTTGTGTACCTTGTGTTGCTCGTGCCTTGGTGAAGCCCCAGGTGACGTTTGCCGCCTGCCGGGCTGGAAGTGCGGGCCTGAAGGCACAGTTTGAAAGTTCCCTCCATCGGTCCTTGAATGACATGGAGAGACACCCTCTCTGACGGGCCTCTCGTCACGGTAGGCACGGCTCTGGGAAGGAAATGAGTGCTCTCTCGTAAAACACGGTGCGTCCAGGGCCTGCTTGGGAGCTCAGGCCGCTCTGCTCTAGACCTACCCGGAGACCGAACGTCAGCCCCTGCCTCGAGGAAAGTCGCTCTATTGCCCAGCTGAAGCGGAGGCATGCAGCACTTTCCAAGAGGCCCTGGTTGCGCTTCTGCTTTCTCTTCTTGCTAGTGCGCCGTTCTAGAGCCCAGGACACCCAGGGCCCTGGCGTTTGCACCCGAGGCCCTGCCAGACCACTGAATACCGGCAGGCTCCCCTGGCCTGCTCAGCGGCATCCGGGCCCGGCAGCCCTTCCCAGTCACTCCGTGTATGCCGAGTGTAGGGCCACGCACTGCACACCTCCTTGGCGAGAGCTAGATTTCCTCGGCACGGCAACAGCTCCAGGGAAACTCTTCTCTCACGGGCCACTCGTCAAGGAACCCTGCCTCATTGCCCTTGTCTGAGCTGCACTTAGGGAAACCATCTGCTTCGCAGGCCTTCCAGGAACCCTTAGCCGAGGGCATCATACCTGCAGGAGAAAGTCGGCTTGCGTTTCCAATGCCACGGAAGTACAGTGCTTCCTCTTACCCTGCAGGCCTTTGGTAGAGGCTAAGGCCCGATAGAGCCTACCTAGAGGGTTCCTTGGATGAGGGAGTTGGCTACATGCAGGGCACCCTGTGAAGAAAGGAGGACTCAGGGCAGGAGCGAGGGCGTAGCTAGGGTCCTTGTGCCCTTAGAAGAAATCCCAAGGGAGTGGTCTACGTGTGCACTGGAAGTGGGGGGCCGGGGGGCAGAAACCTTGCATTCCCATTTTGAAAGCTCCATTCACGCTGCCTTGGCGCTCCCTCCCTGTATAACCCCGTTTCTGAGGGGCCTCTAGGCGCGGGAGGCAGGGCTCGGGGAAGAGAAGGAATCTTTCTCTCAGTTCTCAGGGGGCTTCCGGCGCCGTGCTGGGAGCTCATCCTGTCAGGCTGTAGGACTACAGGGAACGTCCACGAGAGGGCATGCCTCGAGGAAGCCTTTGAGTCGCCCTGCCTGGAACGGAGCACACAGCAGCAAGCTCTTGGAGGTCTTAGTCACTCTAGTGCTTTATTTGAACGGTGCTGCCCGTCTCAGGACTCCTAGGCGCTTTGGGTGTGCACCCTTTTCCTTGCTAAAACCCCCTGCCCCTGTGAGCATGCTGTGCCACACCCAGGCCTCTAGGGCTTTCAGGGAGGGGACTACTGTGTCTGCCGAAGGAAGGACTACAACCAGCGCTTTTAAAGGGGACGGCTACGATTCCTCGGCACTCCAACAGCATCAGGAGCGCGTTTCTAGCCGCTCCACAGTGCCCTGGAAGTTTTCGCCATTGACCTTCTCTCAGCGGCACTGAGGAAATAGCCCGCTTAGAACGAACGCCTTCTGGCACCTCGGTTGGAAAGCCGCTCTACTCACGGAGAGAGTCAGCTTGCAGTGCAGCGGCAACTAAAGCAGAGTTCTTCAGGCAACACATCGGTCGTTTGGAAGAGGCAGACGCTTACATGCCTAAAGGGAGCCTGCCTTGGTTGTGGCCGTTTGCTCCGCTCCGAACACCCTGCGTAAACACGCTGATCCAGGGAAGGGCCCTTTGTGTACCTTGTGTTGCTCGTGCCTTGGTGAAGCCCCAGGTGACGTTTGCCGCCTGCCGGGCTGGAAGTGCGGGCCTGAAGGCACAGTTTGAAAGTTCCCTCCATCGGTCCTTGAATGACATGGAGAGACACCCTCTCTGACGGGCCTCTCGTCACGGTAGGCACGGCTCTGGGAAGGAAATGAGTGCTCTCTCGTAAAACACGGTGCGTCCAGGGCCTGCTTGGGAGCTCAGGCCGCTCTGCTCTAGACCTACCCGGAGACCGAACGTCAGCCCCTGCCTCGAGGAAAGTCGCTCTATTGCCCAGCTGAAGCGGAGGCATGCAGCACTTTCCAAGAGGCCCTGGTTGCGCTTCTGCTTTCTCTTCTTGCTAGTGCGCCGTTCTAGAGCCCAGGACACCCAGGGCCCTGGCGTTTGCACCCGAGGCCCTGCCAGACCACTGAATACCGGCAGGCTCCCCTGGCCTGCTCAGCGGCATCCGGGCCCGGCAGCCCTTCCCAGTCACTCCGTGTATGCCGAGTGTAGGGCCACGCACTGCACACCTCCTTGGCGAGAGCTAGATTTCCTCGGCACGGCAACAGCTCCAGGGAAACTCTTCTCTCACGGGCCACTCGTCAAGGAACCCTGCCTCATTGCCCTTGTCTGAGCTGCACTTAGGGAAACCATCTGCTTCGCAGGCCTTCCAGGAACCCTTAGCCGAGGGCATCATACCTGCAGGAGAAAGTCGGCTTGCGTTTCCAATGCCACGGAAGTACAGTGCTTCCTCTTACCCTGCAGGCCTTTGGTAGAGGCTAAGGCCCGATAGAGCCTACCTAGAGGGTTCCTTGGATGAGGGAGTTGGCTACATGCAGGGCACCCTGTGAAGAAAGGAGGACTCAGGGCAGGAGCGAGGGCGTAGCTAGGGTCCTTGTGCCCTTAGAAGAAATCCCAAGGGAGTGGTCTACGTGTGCACTGGAAGTGGGGGGCCGGGGGGCAGAAACCTTGCATTCCCATTTTGAAAGCTCCATTCACGCTGCCTTGGCGCTCCCTCCCTGTATAACCCCGTTTCTGAGGGGCCTCTAGGCGCGGGAGGCAGGGCTCGGGGAAGAGAAGGAATCTTTCTCTCAGTTCTCAGGGGGCTTCCGGCGCCGTGCTGGGAGCTCATCCTGTCAGGCTGTAGGACTACAGGGAACGTCCACGAGAGGGCATGCCTCGAGGAAGCCTTTGAGTCGCCCTGCCTGGAACGGAGCACACAGCAGCAAGCTCTTGGAGGTCTTAGTCACTCTAGTGCTTTATTTGAACGGTGCTGCCCGTCTCAGGACTCCTAGGCGCTTTGGGTGTGCACCCTTTTCCTTGCTAAAACCCCCTGCCCCTGTGAGCATGCTGTGCCACACCCAGGCCTCTAGGGCTTTCAGGGAGGGGACTACTGTGTCTGCCGAAGGAAGGACTACAACCAGCGCTTTTAAAGGGGACGGCTACGATTCCTCGGCACTCCAACAGCATCAGGAGCGCGTTTCTAGCCGCTCCACAGTGCCCTGGAAGTTTTCGCCATTGACCTTCTCTCAGCGGCACTGAGGAAATAGCCCGCTTAGAACGAACGCCTTCTGGCACCTCGGTTGGAAAGCCGCTCTACTCACGGAGAGAGTCAGCTTGCAGTGCAGCGGCAACTAAAGCAGAGTTCTTCAGGCAACACATCGGTCGTTTGGAAGAGGCAGACGCTTACATGCCTAAAGGGAGCCTGCCTTGGTTGTGGCCGTTTGCTCCGCTCCGAACACCCTGCGTAAACACGCTGATCCAGGGAAGGGCCCTTTGTGTACCTTGTGTTGCTCGTGCCTTGGTGAAGCCCCAGGTGACGTTTGCCGCCTGCCGGGCTGGAAGTGCGGGCCTGAAGGCACAGTTTGAAAGTTCCCTCCATCGGTCCTTGAATGACATGGAGAGACACCCTCTCTGACGGGCCTCTCGTCACGGTAGGCACGGCTCTGGGAAGGAAATGAGTGCTCTCTCGTAAAACACGGTGCGTCCAGGGCCTGCTTGGGAGCTCAGGCCGCTCTGCTCTAGACCTACCCGGAGACCGAACGTCAGCCCCTGCCTCGAGGAAAGTCGCTCTATTGCCCAGCTGAAGCGGAGGCATGCAGCACTTTCCAAGAGGCCCTGGTTGCGCTTCTGCTTTCTCTTCTTGCTAGTGCGCCGTTCTAGAGCCCAGGACACCCAGGGCCCTGGCGTTTGCACCCGAGGCCCTGCCAGACCACTGAATACCGGCAGGCTCCCCTGGCCTGCTCAGCGGCATCCGGGCCCGGCAGCCCTTCCCAGTCACTCCGTGTATGCCGAGTGTAGGGCCACGCACTGCACACCTCCTTGGCGAGAGCTAGATTTCCTCGGCACGGCAACAGCTCCAGGGAAACTCTTCTCTCACGGGCCACTCGTCAAGGAACCCTGCCTCATTGCCCTTGTCTGAGCTGCACTTAGGGAAACCATCTGCTTCGCAGGCCTTCCAGGAACCCTTAGCCGAGGGCATCATACCTGCAGGAGAAAGTCGGCTTGCGTTTCCAATGCCACGGAAGTACAGTGCTTCCTCTTACCCTGCAGGCCTTTGGTAGAGGCTAAGGCCCGATAGAGCCTACCTAGAGGGTTCCTTGGATGAGGGAGTTGGCTACATGCAGGGCACCCTGTGAAGAAAGGAGGACTCAGGGCAGGAGCGAGGGCGTAGCTAGGGTCCTTGTGCCCTTAGAAGAAATCCCAAGGGAGTGGTCTACGTGTGCACTGGAAGTGGGGGGCCGGGGGGCAGAAACCTTGCATTCCCATTTTGAAAGCTCCATTCACGCTGCCTTGGCGCTCCCTCCCTGTATAACCCCGTTTCTGAGGGGCCTCTAGGCGCGGGAGGCAGGGCTCGGGGAAGAGAAGGAATCTTTCTCTCAGTTCTCAGGGGGCTTCCGGCGCCGTGCTGGGAGCTCATCCTGTCAGGCTGTAGGACTACAGGGAACGTCCACGAGAGGGCATGCCTCGAGGAAGCCTTTGAGTCGCCCTGCCTGGAACGGAGCACACAGCAGCAAGCTCTTGGAGGTCTTAGTCACTCTAGTGCTTTATTTGAACGGTGCTGCCCGTCTCAGGACTCCTAGGCGCTTTGGGTGTGCACCCTTTTCCTTGCTAAAACCCCCTGCCCCTGTGAGCATGCTGTGCCACACCCAGGCCTCTAGGGCTTTCAGGGAGGGGACTACTGTGTCTGCCGAAGGAAGGACTACAACCAGCGCTTTTAAAGGGGACGGCTACGATTCCTCGGCACTCCAACAGCATCAGGAGCGCGTTTCTAGCCGCTCCACAGTGCCCTGGAAGTTTTCGCCATTGACCTTCTCTCAGCGGCACTGAGGAAATAGCCCGCTTAGAACGAACGCCTTCTGGCACCTCGGTTGGAAAGCCGCTCTACTCACGGAGAGAGTCAGCTTGCAGTGCAGCGGCAACTAAAGCAGAGTTCTTCAGGCAACACATCGGTCGTTTGGAAGAGGCAGACGCTTACATGCCTAAAGGGAGCCTGCCTTGGTTGTGGCCGTTTGCTCCGCTCCGAACACCCTGCGTAAACACGCTGATCCAGGGAAGGGCCCTTTGTGTACCTTGTGTTGCTCGTGCCTTGGTGAAGCCCCAGGTGACGTTTGCCGCCTGCCGGGCTGGAAGTGCGGGCCTGAAGGCACAGTTTGAAAGTTCCCTCCATCGGTCCTTGAATGACATGGAGAGACACCCTCTCTGACGGGCCTCTCGTCACGGTAGGCACGGCTCTGGGAAGGAAATGAGTGCTCTCTCGTAAAACACGGTGCGTCCAGGGCCTGCTTGGGAGCTCAGGCCGCTCTGCTCTAGACCTACCCGGAGACCGAACGTCAGCCCCTGCCTCGAGGAAAGTCGCTCTATTGCCCAGCTGAAGCGGAGGCATGCAGCACTTTCCAAGAGGCCTTGGTTGCGCTTCTGCTTTCTCTTCTTGCTAGTGCGCCGTTCTAGAGCCCAGGACACCCAGGGCCCTGGCGTTTGCACCCGAGGCCCTGCCAGACCACTGAATACCGGCAGGCTCCCCTGGCCTGCTCAGCGGCATCCGGGCCCGGCAGCCCTTCCCAGTCACTCCGTGTATGCCGAGTGTAGGGCCACGCACTGCACACCTCCTTGGCGAGAGCTAGATTTCCTCGGCACGGCAACAGCTCCAGGGAAACTCTTCTCTCACGGGCCACTCGTCAAGGAACCCTGCCTCATTGCCCTTGTCTGAGCTGCACTTAGGGAAACCATCTGCTTCGCAGGCCTTCCAGGAACCCTTAGCCGAGGGCATCATACCTGCAGGAGAAAGTCGGCTTGCGTTTCCAATGCCACGGAAGTACAGTGCTTCCTCTTACCCTGCAGGCCTTTGGTAGAGGCTAAGGCCCGATAGAGCCTACCTAGAGGGTTCCTTGGATGAGGGAGTTGGCTACATGCAGGGCACCCTGTGAAGAAAGGAGGACTCAGGGCAGGAGCGAGGGCGTAGCTAGGGTCCTTGTGCCCTTAGAAGAAATCCCAAGGGAGTGGTCTACGTGTGCACTGGAAGTGGGGGGCCGGGGGGCAGAAATCTTGCATTCCCATTTTGAAAGCTCCATTCACGCTGCCTTGGCGCTCCCTCCCTGTATAACCCCGTTTCTGAGGGGCCTCTAGGCGCGGGAGGCAGGGCTCGGGGAAGAGAAGGAATCTTTCTCTCAGTTCTCAGGGGGCTTCCGGCGCCGTGCTGGGAGCTCATCCTGTCAGGCTGTAGGACTACAGGGAACGTCCACGAGAGGGCATGCCTCGAGGAAGCCTTTGAGTCGCCCTGCCTGGAACGGAGCACACAGCAGCAAGCTCTTGGAGGTCTTAGTCACTCTAGTGCTTTATTTGAACGGTGCTGCCCGTCTCAGGACTCCTAGGCGCTTTGGGTGTGCACCCTTTTCCTTGCTAAAACCCCCTGCCCCTGTGAGCATGCTGTGCCACACCCAGGCCTCTAGGGCTTTCAGGGAGGGGACTACTGTGTCTGCCGAAGGAAGGACTACAACCAGCGCTTTTAAAGGGGACGGCTACGATTCCTCGGCACTCCAACAGCATCAGGAGCGCGTTTCTAGCCGCTCCACAGTGCCCTGGAAGTTTTCGCCATTGACCTTCTCTCAGCGGCACTGAGGAAATAGCCCGCTTAGAACGAACGCCTTCTGGCACCTCGGTTGGAAAGCCGCTCTACTCACGGAGAGAGTCAGCTTGCAGTGCAGCGGCAACTAAAGCAGAGTTCTTCAGGCAACACATCGGTCGTTTGGAAGAGGCAGACGCTTACATGCCTAAAGGGAGCCTGCCTTGGTTGTGGCCGTTTGCTCCGCTCCGAACACCCTGCGTAAACACGCTGATCCAGGGAAGGGCCCTTTGTGTACCTTGTGTTGCTCGTGCCTTGGTGAAGCCCCAGGTGACGTTTGCCGCCTGCCGGGCTGGAAGTGCGGGCCTGAAGGCACAGTTTGAAAGTTCCCTCCATCGGTCCTTGAATGACATGGAGAGACACCCTCTCTGACGGGCCTCTCGTCACGGTAGGCACGGCTCTGGGAAGGAAATGAGTGCTCTCTCGTAAAACACGGTGCGTCCAGGGCCTGCTTGGGAGCTCAGGCCGCTCTGCTCTAGACCTACCCGGAGACCGAACGTCAGCCCCTGCCTCGAGGAAAGTCGCTCTATTGCCCAGCTGAAGCGGAGGCATGCAGCACTTTCCAAGAGGCCTTGGTTGCGCTTCTGCTTTCTCTTCTTGCTAGTGCGCCGTTCTAGAGCCCAGGACACCCAGGGCCCTGGCGTTTGCACCCGAGGCCCTGCCAGACCACTGAATACCGGCAGGCTCCCCTGGCCTGCTCAGCGGCATCCGGGCCCGGCAGCCCTTCCCAGTCACTCCGTGTATGCCGAGTGTAGGGCCACGCACTGCACACCTCCTTGGCGAGAGCTAGATTTCCTCGGCACGGCAACAGCTCCAGGGAAACTCTTCTCTCACGGGCCACTCGTCAAGGAACCCTGCCTCATTGCCCTTGTCTGAGCTGCACTTAGGGAAACCATCTGCTTCGCAGGCCTTCCAGGAACCCTTAGCCGAGGGCATCATACCTGCAGGAGAAAGTCGGCTTGCGTTTCCAATGCCACGGAAGTACAGTGCTTCCTCTTACCCTGCAGGCCTTTGGTAGAGGCTAAGGCCCGATAGAGCCTACCTAGAGGGTTCCTTGGATGAGGGAGTTGGCTACATGCAGGGCACCCTGTGAAGAAAGGAGGACTCAGGGCAGGAGCGAGGGCGTAGCTAGGGTCCTTGTGCCCTTAGAAGAAATCCCAAGGGAGTGGTCTACGTGTGCACTGGAAGTGGGGGGCCGGGGGGCAGAAACCTTGCATTCCCATTTTGAAAGCTCCATTCACGCTGCCTTGGCGCTCCCTCCCTGTATAACCCCGTTTCTGAGGGGCCTCTAGGCGCGGGAGGCAGGGCTCGGGGAAGAGAAGGAATCTTTCTCTCAGTTCTCAGGGGGCTTCCGGCGCCGTGCTGGGAGCTCATCCTGTCAGGCTGTAGGACTACAGGGAACGTCCACGAGAGGGCATGCCTCGAGGAAGCCTTTGAGTCGCCCTGCCTGGAACGGAGCACACAGCAGCAAGCTCTTGGAGGTCTTAGTCACTCTAGTGCTTTATTTGAACGGTGCTGCCCGTCTCAGGACTCCTAGGCGCTTTGGGTGTGCACCCTTTTCCTTGCTAAAACCCCCTGCCCCTGTGAGCATGCTGTGCCACACCCAGGCCTCTAGGGCTTTCAGGGAGGGGACTACTGTGTCTGCCGAAGGAAGGACTACAACCAGCGCTTTTAAAGGGGACGGCTACGATTCCTCGGCACTCCAACAGCATCAGGAGCGCGTTTCTAGCCGCTCCACAGTGCCCTGGAAGTTTTCGCCATTGACCTTCTCTCAGCGGCACTGAGGAAATAGCCCGCTTAGAACGAACGCCTTCTGGCACCTCGGTTGGAAAGCCGCTCTACTCACGGAGAGAGTCAGCTTGCAGTGCAGCGGCAACTAAAGCAGAGTTCTTCAGGCAACACATCGGTCGTTTGGAAGAGGCAGACGCTTACATGCCTAAAGGGAGCCTGCCTTGGTTGTGGCCGTTTGCTCCGCTCCGAACACCCTGCGTAAACACGCTGATCCAGGGAAGGGCCCTTTGTGTACCTTGTGTTGCTCGTGCCTTGGTGAAGCCCCAGGTGACGTTTGCCGCCTGCCGGGCTGGAAGTGCGGGCCTGAAGGCACAGTTTGAAAGTTCCCTCCATCGGTCCTTGAATGACATGGAGAGACACCCTCTCTGACGGGCCTCTCGTCACGGTAGGCACGGCTCTGGGAAGGAAATGAGTGCTCTCTCGTAAAACACGGTGCGTCCAGGGCCTGCTTGGGAGCTCAGGCCGCTCTGCTCTAGACCTACCCGGAGACCGAACGTCAGCCCCTGCCTCGAGGAAAGTCGCTCTATTGCCCAGCTGAAGCGGAGGCATGCAGCACTTTCCAAGAGGCCTTGGTTGCGCTTCTGCTTTCTCTTCTTGCTAGTGCGCCGTTCTAGAGCCCAGGACACCCAGGGCCCTGGCGTTTGCACCCGAGGCCCTGCCAGACCACTGAATACCGGCAGGCTCCCCTGGCCTGCTCAGCGGCATCCGGGCCCGGCAGCCCTTCCCAGTCACTCCGTGTATGCCGAGTGTAGGGCCACGCACTGCACACCTCCTTGGCGAGAGCTAGATTTCCTCGGCACGGCAACAGCTCCAGGGAAACTCTTCTCTCACGGGCCACTCGTCAAGGAACCCTGCCTCATTGCCCTTGTCTGAGCTGCACTTAGGGAAACCATCTGCTTCGCAGGCCTTCCAGGAACCCTTAGCCGAGGGCATCATACCTGCAGGAGAAAGTCGGCTTGCGTTTCCAATGCCACGGAAGTACAGTGCTTCCTCTTACCCTGCAGGCCTTTGGTAGAGGCTAAGGCCCGATAGAGCCTACCTAGAGGGTTCCTTGGATGAGGGAGTTGGCTACATGCAGGGCACCCTGTGAAGAAAGGAGGACTCAGGGCAGGAGCGAGTGCGTAGCTAGGGTCCTTGTGCCCTTAGAAGAAATCCCAAGGGAGTGGTCTACGTGTGCACTGGAAGTGGGGGGCCGGGGGGCAGAAACCTTGCATTCCCATTTTGAAAGCTCCATTCACGCTGCCTTGGCGCTCCCTCCCTGTATAACCCCGTTTCTGAGGGGCCTCTAGGCGCGGGAGGCAGGGCTCGGGGAAGAGAAGGAATCTTTCTCTCAGTTCTCAAGGGGCCTCCGGCGCCGTGCTGGGAGCTCATCCTGTCAGGCTGTAGGAAGGACTACAGGGAACGTCCACGAGAGGGCATGCCTCGAGGAAGCCTTTGAGTCGCCCTGCCTGGAACGGAGCACACAGCAGCAAGCTCTTGGAGGTCTTAGTCACTCTAGTGCTTTATTTGAACGGTGCTGCCCGTCTCAGGACTCCTAGGCGCTTTGGGTGTGCACCCTTTTCCTTGCTAAAACCCCCTGCCCCTGTGAGCATGCTGTGCCACACCCAGGCCTCTAGGGCTTTCAGGGAGGGGACTACTGTGTCTGCCGAAGGAAGGACTACAACCAGCGCTTTTAAAGGGGACGGCTACGATTCCTCGGCACTCCAACAGCATCAGGAACGCGTTTCTAGCCGCTCCACAGTGCCCTGGAAGTTTTCGCCATTGACCTTCTCTCAGCGGCACTGAGGAAATAGCCCGCTTAGAACGAACGCCTTCTGGCACCTCGGTTGGAAAGTCGCTCTACTCACGGAGAGAGTCAGCTTGCAGTGCAGCGGCAACTAAAGCAGAGTTCTTCAGGCAACACATCGGTCGTTTGGAAGAGGCAGACGCTTACATGCCTAAAGGGAGCCTGCCTTGGTTGTGGCCGTTTGCTCCGCTCCGAACACCCTGCGTAAACACGCTGATCCAGGGAAGGGCCCTTTGTGTACCTTGTGTTGCTCGTGCCTTGGTGAAGCCCCAGGTGACGTTTGCCGCCTGCCGGGCTGGAAGTGCGGGCCTGAAGGCACAGTTTGAAAGTTCCCTCCATCGGTCCTTGAATGACATGGAGAGACACCCTCTCTGACGGGCCTCTCGTCACGGTAGGCACGGCTCTGGGAAGGAAATGAGTGCTCTCTCGTAAAACACGGTGCGTCCAGGGCCTGCTTGGGAGCTCAGGCCGCTCTGCTCTAGACCTACCCGGAGACCGAACGTCAGCCCCTGCCTCGAGGAAAGTCGCTCTATTGCCCAGCTGAAGCGGAGGCATGCAGCACTTTCCAAGAGGCCCTGGTTGCGCTTCTGCTTTCTCTTCTTGCTAGTGCGCCGTTCTAGAGCCCAGGACACCCAGGGCCCTGGCGTTTGCACCCGAGGCCCTGCCAGACCACTGAATACCGGCAGGCTCCCCTGGCCTGCTCAGCGGCATCCGGGCCCGGCAGCCCTTCCCAGTCACTCCGTGTATGCCGAGTGTAGGGCCACGCACTGCACACCTCCTTGGCGAGAGCTAGATTTCCTCGGCACGGCAACAGCTCCAGGGAAACTCTTCTCTCACGGGCCACTCGTCAAGGAACCCTGCCTCATTGCCCTTGTCTGAGCTGCACTTAGGGAAACCATCTGCTTCGCAGGCCTTCCAGGAACCCTTAGCCGAGGGCATCATACCTGCAGGAGAAAGTCGGCTTGCGTTTCCAATGCCACGGAAGTACAGTGCTTCCTCTTACCCTGCAGGCCTTTGGTAGAGGCTAAGGCCCGATAGAGCCTACCTAGAGGGTTCCTTGGATGAGGGAGTTGGCTACATGCAGGGCACCCTGTGAAGAAAGGAGGACTCAGGGCAGGAGCGAGGGCGTAGCTAGGGTCCTTGTGCCCTTAGAAGAAATCCCAAGGGAGTGGTCTACGTGTGCACTGGAAGTGGGGGGCCGGGGGGCAGAAACCTTGCATTCCCATTTTGAAAGCTCCATTCACGCTGCCTTGGCGCTCCCTCCCTGTATAACCCCGTTTCTGAGGGGCCTCTAGGCGCGGGAGGCAGGGCTCGGGGAAGAGAAGGAATCTTTCTCTCAGTTCTCAGGGGGCTTCCGGCGCCGTGCTGGGAGCTCATCCTGTCAGGCTGTAGGACTACAGGGAACGTCCACGAGAGGGCATGCCTCGAGGAAGCCTTTGAGTCGCCCTGCCTGGAACGGAGCACACAGCAGCAAGCTCTTGGAGGTCTTAGTCACTCTAGTGCTTTATTTGAACGGTGCTGCCCGTCTCAGGACTCCTAGGCGCTTTGGGTGTGCACCCTTTTCCTTGCTAAAACCCCCTGCCCCTGTGAGCATGCTGTGCCACACCCAGGCCTCTAGGGCTTTCAGGGAGGGGACTACTGTGTCTGCCGAAGGAAGGACTACAACCAGCGCTTTTAAAGGGGACGGCTACGATTCCTCGGCACTCCAACAGCATCAGGAGCGCGTTTCTAGCCGCTCCACAGTGCCCTGGAAGTTTTCGCCATTGACCTTCTCTCAGCGGCACTGAGGAAATAGCCCGCTTAGAACGAACGCCTTCTGGCACCTCGGTTGGAAAGCCGCTCTACTCACGGAGAGAGTCAGCTTGCAGTGCAGCGGCAACTAAAGCAGAGTTCTTCAGGCAACACATCGGTCGTTTGGAAGAGGCAGACGCTTACATGCCTAAAGGGAGCCTGCCTTGGTTGTGGCCGTTTGCTCCGCTCCGAACACCCTGCGTAAACACGCTGATCCAGGGAAGGGCCCTTTGTGTACCTTGTGTTGCTCGTGCCTTGGTGAAGCCCCAGGTGACGTTTGCCGCCTGCCGGGCTGGAAGTGCGGGCCTGAAGGCACAGTTTGAAAGTTCCCTCCATCGGTCCTTGAATGACATGGAGAGACACCCTCTCTGACGGGCCTCTCGTCACGGTAGGCACGGCTCTGGGAAGGAAATGAGTGCTCTCTCGTAAAACACGGTGCGTCCAGGGCCTGCTTGGGAGCTCAGGCCGCTCTGCTCTAGACCTACCCGGAGACCGAACGTCAGCCCCTGCCTCGAGGAAAGTCGCTCTATTGCCCAGCTGAAGCGGAGGCATGCAGCACTTTCCAAGAGGCCCTGGTTGCGCTTCTGCTTTCTCTTCTTGCTAGTGCGCCGTTCTAGAGCCCAGGACACCCAGGGCCCTGGCGTTTGCACCCGAGGCCCTGCCAGACCACTGAATACCGGCAGGCTCCCCTGGCCTGCTCAGCGGCATCCGGGCCCGGCAGCCCTTCCCAGTCACTCCGTGTATGCCGAGTGTAGGGCCACGCACTGCACACCTCCTTGGCGAGAGCTAGATTTCCTCGGCACGGCAACAGCTCCAGGGAAACTCTTCTCTCACGGGCCACTCGTCAAGGAACCCTGCCTCATTGCCCTTGTCTGAGCTGCACTTAGGGAAACCATCTGCTTCGCAGGCCTTCCAGGAACCCTTAGCCGAGGGCATCATACCTGCAGGAGAAAGTCGGCTTGCGTTTCCAATGCCACGGAAGTACAGTGCTTCCTCTTACCCTGCAGGCCTTTGGTAGAGGCTAAGGCCCGATAGAGCCTACCTAGAGGGTTCCTTGGATGAGGGAGTTGGCTACATGCAGGGCACCCTGTGAAGAAAGGAGGACTCAGGGCAGGAGCGAGGGCGTAGCTAGGGTCCTTGTGCCCTTAGAAGAAATCCCAAGGGAGTGGTCTACGTGTGCACTGGAAGTGGGGGGCCGGGGGGCAGAAACCTTGCATTCCCATTTTGAAAGCTCCATTCACGCTGCCTTGGCGCTCCCTCCTGTATAACCCCGTTTCTGAGGGGCCTCTAGGCGCGGGAGGCAGGGCTCGGGGAAGAGAAGGAATCTTTCTCTCAGTTCTCAGGGGGCTTCCGGCGCCGTGCTGGGAGCTCATCCTGTCAGGCTGTAGGACTACAGGGAACGTCCACGAGAGGGCATGCCTCGAGGAAGCCTTTGAGTCGCCCTGCCTGGAACGGAGCACACAGCAGAGCAAGCTCTTGGAGGTCTTAGTCACTCTAGTGCTTTATTTGAACGGTGCTGCCGTCTCAGGACTCCTAGGCGCTTTGGGTGTGCACCCTTTTCCTTGCTAAAACCCCCTGCCCCTGTGAGCATGCTGTGCCACACCCAGGCCTCTAGGGCTTTCAGGGAGGGGACTACTGTGTCTGCCGAAGGAAGGACTACAACCAGCGCTTTTAAAGGGGACGGCTACGATTCCTCGGCACTCCAACAGCATCAGGAGCGCGTTTCTAGCCGCTCCACAGTGCCCCTGGAATGTTTTCGCCATTGACCTTCTCTCAGCTGCACTGAGGAAATAGCCCGCTTAGAACGGAACGCCTTCTGGCACCTCTGTGGAAAGCCGCTCTACTCACGGAGAGAGTCAGCTTGCAGTGCAGCGGCAACTAAAGCAGAGTTCTTCAGGCAACAATCGGTCGTTTGGAAGAGGCAGACGCTTACCATGCTAAAGGGAGCCTGCCCTTGGTTGTGGCCGTTTGCTCCGCTCCGAACACCCTGCGTAAACACGCTGATCCAGGGAAGGGCCCTTTGTGTACCTTGTGTTGCTCGTGCCTTGGTGAAGCCCCAGGTGGACGTTTGCCGCCTGCCGGGCTGGAAGTGCGGGCCTGAAGGCACAGTTTGAAGTTCCCTCCATCGGTCCTTGAATGACATGGAGAGACACCCTCTCTGACGGGCCTCTCGTCACGGTAGGCCACGGCTCTGGAAGGAATGAGTGCTCTCTCGTAAAACACGGTGCGTCCAGGGCCTGCTTGGGAGCTCAGGCCGCTCTGCTCTAGACCTACCCGGAGACCGAACGTCAGCCCCTGCCTCGAGGAAAGTCGCTCTATTGCCCAGCTGAAGCGGAGGCATGCAGCACTTTCCAAGAGGCCCTGGTTGCGCTTCTGCTTTCTCTTCTTGCTAGTGCGCCGTTCTAGAGCCCAGGACACCCAGGGCCCTGGCGTTTGCACCCGAGGCCCTGCCAGACCACTGAATACCGGCAGGCTCCCTGGCCTGCTCAGCGGCATCCGGGCCGGCAGCCCTTCCCCAGTCACTCCGTGTATGCCGAGTGTAGGGCCACGCACTGCACACCTCCTTGGCGAGAGCTAGATTTCCTCGGCACGGCAACACTGCCAGGGAAACTCTTCTCTCACGGGCCACTCGTCAAGGAAACCCTGGCCTCATTGCCCTTGTCTGAGCTGCACTTAGGGAACCATCTGCTTCGCAGGCCTTCCAGGAACCCTTAGCCGAGGGCATCATACCTGCAGGAGAAAGTCGGCTTGCGTTTCCAATGCCACGGAAGTACAGTGCTTCCTCTTACCCTGCAGGCCTTTGGTAGAGGCTAAGGCCCGATAGAGCCTACCTAGAGGGTTCCTTGGGATGAGGGAGTTGGCTACATGGCAGGGCACCCTGTGAAGAAAGGAGGACTCAGGGCAGGAGCGAGGGCGTAGCTAGGGTCCTTGTGCCCTTAGAAGAAATCCCAAGGGAGTGTCTACGTGTGCACTGGAAGTGGGGGGCCGGGGGCAGAAACCTTGCATTCCCATTTTGAAAGCTCCATTCACCGCTGCCTTGGCGCTCCCTCCCTGTATAACCCCGTTTCTGAGGGGCCTCTAGGCGCGGGAGGCAGGGCTCGGGGAAGAGAAGGAATCTTTCTCTCAGTTCTCAGGGGCTTCCGGCGCCGTGCTGGGAGCTCATCCTGTCAGGCTGTAGGACTACAGGGAACGTCCACGAGAGGGCATGCCTCGAGGAAGCCTTTGAGTCGCCTGCCTGGAACGGAGCACACAGCAGCAAGCTCTTGGAGGTCTTAGTCACTCTAGTGCTTTATTTGAACGGTGCTGCCCGTCTCAGGACTCCTAGGCGCTTTGGGTGTGCACCCTTTTCCTTGCTAAAACCCCCTGCCCCTGTGAGCATGCTGTGCCACACCCAGGCCTCTAGGGCTTTCAGGGAGGGGACTACTGTGTCTGCCGAAGGAAGGACTACAACCAGCGCTTTTAAAGGGGACGGCTACGATTCCTCGGCACTCCAACAGCATCAGGAGCGCGTTTCTAGCCGCTCCACAGTGCCCTGGAAGTTTTCGCCATTGACTTCTCTCAGCGGCACTGAGGAAATAGCCCGCTTAGAACGAACGCCTTCTGGCACCTCGGTTGGAAAGCCGCTCTACTCACGGAGAGAGTCAGCTTGCAGTGCAGCGGCAACTAAAGCAGAGTTCTTCAGGCAACACATCGGTCGTTTGGGAAGAGGCAGACGCTTACATGCCTAAAGGGAGCCTGCCTTGTTGTGGCCGTTTGCTCCGCTCCGAACACCCTGCGTAAACACGCTGATCCAGGGAAGGGCCCTTTGTGTACCTTGTGTTGCTCATGCCTTGGTGAAGCCCCAGGTGACGTTTGCCGCCTGCCGGGCTGGAAGTGCGGCCTGAAGGCACAGTTTGAAAGTTCCCTCCATCGGTCCTTGAATGACATGGAGAGACACCCTCTCTGACGGGCCTCTCGTCACGGTAGGCACGGCTCTGGGAAGGAAATGAGTGCTCTCTCGTAAAACACGGTGCGTCCAGGCCTGCTTGGGAGCTCAGCCGCTCTGCTCTAGACCTACCCGGAGACCGAACGTCAGCCCCTGCCTCGAGGAAAGTCGCTCTATTGCCCCAGCTGAAGCGGAGGCATGCAGCACTTTCCAAGAGGCCCTGGTTGCGCTTCTGCTTTCTCTCTTGCTAGTGCGCCGTTCTAGAGCCCAGGACACCCAGGGCCCTGGCGTTTGCACCCGAGGCCCTGCCAGACCACTGAATACCGGCAGGCTCCCCTGGCCTGCTCAGCGGCATCCGGGCCCGGCAGCCCTTCCCAGTCACTCCGTGTATGCCGAGTGTAGGGCCACGCACTGCACACCTCCTTGGCGAGAGCTAGATTTCCTCGGCACGGCAACAGCTCCAGGGAAACTCTTCTCTCACGGGCCACTCGTCAAGGAACCTGCCTCATTGCCCTTGTCTGAGCTGCACTTAGGGAAACCATCTGCTTCGGCAGGCCTTCCAGGAACCCTTAGCCGAGGGGCATCATACATGCAGGAGAAAGTCGGCTTGCTTTCCAATGCCACGGAAGTACAGTGCTTCCTCTTACCCTGCAGCCTTTGGTAGAGGCTAGGCCCGATAGAGCCTACCTAGAGGGTTCCTTGGATGAGGGAGTTGGCTACATGCAGGCACCCTGTGAAGAAAGGAGGACTCAGGGCAGGAGGCGAGGGCGTAGCTAGGGTCCTTGTGCCCTTAGAAGAAATCCCAAGGGAGTGGTCTACGTGTGCACTGGAAGTGGGGGCCGGGGGCAGAAAACCTTGCATTCCCATTTTGAAAGCTCCATTCAACGCTGCCTTGGCGCTCCCTCCCTGTATAACCCCGTTTCTGAGGGGCCTCTAGGCGCGGGAGGCAGGGCTCGGGAAGAGAAGGAATCTTTCTCTCAGTTCTCAGGGGCTTCCCGGCGCCGTGCTGGGAGCTCATCCTGTCAGGCTGTAGGACTACAGGGAACGTCCACGAGAGGGCATGCCTCGAGAAGCCTTTGAGTCGCCTGCCTGGAACGGAGCACACAGCAGCAAGCTCTTGGAGGTCTTAGTCACTCTAGTGCTTTATTTGAACGGTGCTGCCCGTCTCAGGACTCCTAGGCGCTTTGGGTGTGCACCCTTTTCCTTGCTAAAACCCCTGCCCCTGTGAGCATGCTGTGCCACACCCAGGCCTCTAGGGCTTTCAGGGAGGGGACTACTGTGTCTGCCGAAGGAAGGACTACAACCAGCGCTTTTAAAGGGGACGGCTACGATTCCTCGGCACTCCAACAGCATCAGGAGCGCGTTTCTAGCCGCTCCACAGTGCCTGGAAGTTTTCGCCATTGACCTTCTCTCAGCGGCACTGAGGAAATAGCCCGCTTAGAACGAACGCCTTCTGGCACCTCGGTTGGAAAGCCGCTCAACTCACGGAGAGAGTCAGCTTGCAGTGCAGCTTGCAGTGCAGCGGCAACTAAAGCAGAGTTCTTCAGGCAACACATCGGTCGTTTGGAAGAGGCAGACGCTTACATGCCTAAAGGGAGCCTGCCTTGGTTGTGGCCGTTTGCTCCGCTCCGAACACCCTGCGTAAACACGCTGATCCAGGGAAGGGCCTTTGTGTACCTTGTGTTGCTCGTGCCTTGGTGAAGCCCCAGGTGACGTTTGCCGCCCGCCGGGCTGGAAGTGCGGGCCTGAAGGCACAGTTTGAAAGTTCCCTCCATCGGTCCTTGAATGACATGGAGAGACACCCTCTCTGACGGGCCTCTCGTCACGGTAGGCACGGCTCTGGGAAGGAAATGAGTGCTCTCTCGTAAAACACGGTGCGTCCAGGGCCTGCTTGGGAGCTCAGGCCGCTCTGCTCTAGACCTACCCGGAGACCGAACGTCAGCCCCTGCCTCGAGGAAAGTCGCTCTATTGCCCAGCTGAAGCGGAGGCATGCAGCACTTTCCAAGAGGCTTGGTTGCGCTTCTGCTTTCTCTTCTTGCTAGTGCGCCGTTCTAGAGCCCAGGACACCCAGGGCCCTGGCGTTTGCACCCGAGGCCCTGCCAGACCACTGAATACCGGCAGGCTCCCCTGGCCTGCTCAGCGGCATCCGGGCCCGGCAGCCCTTCCCAGTCACTCCGTGTATGCCGAGTGTAGGGCCACGCACTGCACACCTCCTTGGCGAGAGCTAGATTTCCTCGGCACGGCAACAGCTCCAGGGAAACTCTTCTCTCACGGGCCACTCGTCAAGGAACCCTGCCTCATTGCCCTTGTCTGAGCTGCACTTAGGGAAACCATCTGCTTCGCAGGCCTTCCAGGAACCCTTAGCCGAGGGCATCATACCTGCAGGAGAAAGTCGGCTTGCGTTTCCAATGCCACGGAAGTACAGTGCTTCCTCTTACCCTGCAGGCCTTTGGTAGAGGCTAAGGCCCGATAGAGCCTACCTAGAGGGTTCCTTGGATGAGGGAGTTGGCTACATGCAGGGCACCCTGTGAAGAAAGGAGGACTCAGGGCAGGAGCGAGTGCGTAGCTAGGGTCCTTGTGCCCTTAGAAGAAATCCCAAGGGAGTGGTCTACGTGTGCACTGGAAGTGGGGGGGCCGGGGGGCAGAAACCTTGCATTCCCATTTTGAAAGCTCCATTCACGCTGCCTTGGCGCTCCCTCCCTGTATAACCCCGTTTCTGAGGGGCCTCTAGGCGCGGGAGGCAGGGCTCGGGGAAGAGAAGGAATCTTTCTCTCAGTTCTCAAGGGGCCTCCGGCGCCGTGCTGGGAGCTCATCCTGTCAGGCTGTAGGAAGGACTACAGGGAACGTCCACGAGAGGGCATGCCTCGAGGAAGCCTTTGAGTCGCCCTGCCTGGAACGGAGCACACAGCAGCAAGCTCTTGGAGGTCTTAGTCACTCTAGTGCTTTATTTGAACGGTGCTGCCCGTCTCAGGACTCCTAGGCGCTTTGGGTGTGCACCCTTTTCCTTGCTAAAACCCCCTGCCCCTGTGAGCATGCTGTGCCACACCCAGGCCTCTAGGGCTTTCAGCGAGGGGACTACTGTGTCTGCCGAAGGAAGGACTACAACCAGCGCTTTTAAAGGGGACGGCTACGATTCCTCGGCACTCCAACAGCATCAGGAACGCGTTTCTAGCCGCTCCACAGTGCCCTGGAAGTTTTCGCCATTGACCTTCTCTCAGCGGCACTGAGGAAATAGCCCGCTTAGAACGAACGCCTTCTGGCACCTCGGTTGGAAAGTCGCTCTACTCACGGAGAGAGTCAGCTTGCAGTGCAGCGGCAACTAAAGCAGAGTTCTTCAGGCAACACATCGGTCGTTTGGAAGAGGCAGACGCTTACATGCCTAAAGGGAGCCTGCCTTGGTTGTGGCCGTTTGCTCCGCTCCGAACACCCTGCGTAAACACGCTGATCCAGGGAAGGGCCCTTTGTGTACCTTGTGTTGCTCGTGCCTTGGTGAAGCCCCAGGTGACGTTTGCCGCCCGCCGGGCTGGAAGTGCGGGCCTGAAGGCACAGTTTGAAAGTTCCCTCCATCGGTCCTTGAATGACATGGAGAGACACCCTCTCTGACGGGCCTCTCGTCACGGTAGGCACGGCTCTGGGAAGGAAATGAGTGCTCTCTCGTAAAACACGGTGCGTCCAGGGCCTGCTTGGGAGCTCAGGCCGCTCTGCTCTAGACCTACCCGGAGACCGAACGTCAGCCCCTGCCTCGAGGAAAGTCGCTCTATTGCCCAGCTGAAGCGGAGGCATGCAGCACTTTCCAAGAGGCCTTGGTTGCGCTTCTGCTTTCTCTTCTTGCTAGTGCGCCGTTCTAGAGCCCAGGACACCCAGGGCCCTGGCGTTTGCACCCGAGGCCCTGCCAGACCACTGAATACCGGCAGGCTCCCCTGGCCTGCTCAGCGGCATCCGGGCCCGGCAGCCCTTCCCAGTCACTCCGTGTATGCCGAGTGTAGGGCCACGCACTGCACACCTCCTTGGCGAGAGCTAGATTTCCTCGGCACGGCAACAGCTCCAGGGAAACTCTTCTCTCACGGGCCACTCGTCAAGGAACCCTGCCTCATTGCCCTTGTCTGAGCTGCACTTAGGGAAACCATCTGCTTCGCAGGCCTTCCAGGAACCCTTAGCCGAGGGCATCATACCTGCAGGAGAAAGTCGGCTTGCGTTTCCAATGCCACGGAAGTACAGTGCTTCCTCTTACCCTGCAGGCCTTTGGTAGAGGCTAAGGCCCGATAGAGCCTACCTAGAGGGTTCCTTGGATGAGGGAGTTGGCTACATGCAGGGCACCCTGTGAAGAAAGGAGGACTCAGGGCAGGAGCGAGTGCGTAGCTAGGGTCCTTGTGCCCTTAGAAGAAATCCCAAGGGAGTGGTCTACGTGTGCACTGGAAGTGGGGGGGCCGGGGGGCAGAAACCTTGCATTCCCATTTTGAAAGCTCCATTCACGCTGCCTTGGCGCTCCCTCCCTGTATAACCCCGTTTCTGAGGGGCCTCTAGGCGCGGGAGGCAGGGCTCGGG